>NW_026712558.1:0-104806 GCF_030625045.1 Achroia grisella
ATTTTCAGATGTTTAGAAGTAACTCCGTAGCACTGCGACTCATATAGATCTACTGTGCTCGCCCTTTTTCAAAGTTCGCTAGACCCGTCAGGGACAAGAATTGAGGGATATTCTTAGGAGCGATGGTTTTTGTCTCCTCGGAAAGAGTGTAAACTTTCCAAAGGAGATATTTCGTTTATGCATGAGTGGGCTAGTCTCAGCCCGATCGGTTTAAAATTGACAAAGTTTCATTCAAAACTCTCATCCCCTATTTTATCCTTTTGGGGGTAGAATTAATCAAAATCTTTTCTTAGCGGATGCCTACGTCATAACATCTACCTGCATGCAAAATTTCAGCCCGATCCGTCCAGTGATTTGGGCTGTGCGTTCATAGATCACTATGTCAGTCAGTCACCTTTGAGTTATATATATTTAGATAGATACGGGTACATTGTTATAAACATAAAGGTCCGTTTACATTGAATTTCATTAAGAGCGACTTCAATAAAGACGTACCTAAACTCAAACACGTCTAATCTAAAATTGATTTGCACAATAGCTGCCAAAGACAAAGCGGCCTTCGAAATGGTTAAATTAAACAACTGGCCAGAGTGCCTGGTGCTTATTTATCAGGTGCTGCAACTTCAACTGGCTATCGACAAATATTTAACCTTTTCATTTAGGTATTGCATCTACAAATGAGATGAGCATATTGGCAGCAAGATTGTTGCACGGTGCGAGGATCTGCAGGAGATGCTCAGACTTTACTTTGGTACTTGACTGGTGCGGCGCGGTGCTCACTGTTGTGAGGGATTCCTGTAGACACTATGTCCTATAATTGAGTCCGGCATCTAAGATGGTATTGAATACATTACTTATTCATGAGGTACTTATCTTGTATTAGGTTATCGTTTCAAAATAGTTTGATCATAAAATTGTCTTCAAATATGTTTATATTTAAGAAGAATAATTTTGCGATAAATAAGTATATTTCTTACCTATCTTCTTCTTTCTTGAAATCTTCTTACTCAAGATGCATATAAAATTTCACAAAATCTATGAGAAATATGGTAACTAACATTGTGACACGAGAATTTTATATATAAGACTAGCTGTCCCGACAAACGTTGTTTTGCCATTTAAATTAATATCGCTATTAAAAAATAGGGTTGGTGATAGAAGGGTGAAAATATAGAGTTGTATGTTTTTAAAAAACATTAAAAAAAAATTGTCTAAATAAGGAAATGATAAACCCACTTAGGGGTATAAAAATTAGTTCTAAACCTATTCTCAGAACTACTGAATACACACATAAAATTTCATCAAAATCGGTCAAGCCGTTTCGGAGGAGTATGGCAACTAACATTGTGACACGGGAATTTTATATTCATCAGGTAGGGTTCTAATGGTAATAGAATGTTTAAATCTGTCCTACAGTTTCGGAGAGTATTCGATGAAAACAAACAATCAAACCTTTGCTACGTATAGATTTAATATAATTGTGCAACGATGTGAAAAATTGGCCTTTAATATATAATACGTAAATTCACAAATGCAAAATAAGAACTCATGTACATGAATAAGAATCTCATGTATTTCCTATGTCGTATATACATATAAATAAATTTGAAGTGTCTGTTTGTAATATTGAAATAACAGTTATTTAACAGTTTTATGTACTATATTTATATTAATATGCATGTAGCATATGAATATAAATACAGTACATAAATCAAAATAACATTTTTTACAATTTTTGTCTGTCTGTCTGTCTGTTTGTTCCGGCTAATCTCTGAATTGGCTGGACCGATTTTGACGGGACTTTTATTGGTCGGTAGCTGAGGTAATAATGAGTAACTTAGCCTACTTTTATTTTAGAAAAATAAAGTTACTTTCCACGCGATCGAAGTCGCGAGTACATCTAGTATTTCATGTAATCGTATACAACGGTACGAAAAAGTAAATTAAAACCTTAAATATATGTTACGAAAGTTCACAATTGCTAAATAATAATATAGAATTCCCATAACCTTGTAACCAATATAAAGAACAGATAATAAGACCTCGTGCCGCATTCTTTCCACTTTACGAAGGTTGAGGGTAGAGAAACTTCCCCGAGTTCCATTTCCGTTTTTAAATCTAATATTTTATTGTTTAACGACCTCGGTGGTGTAGCAGTTTAGCATACCGCTTAGATTCCGATGGTCGCGAGTTCGATTCCTGGCACAATAGAAACATTTGTTTCATTGTATCCGTCTAGGTGCTTTGTTTATTTACTAGCTGACACGTCCACATTCCACTTATTTTTTTTATACCACGTAGATGACAAACAAGCATACGGTCCATGTGATGGTAAAGAGTTACCGTAGTCTATGGAGTAATGACGTAGTGGTAGATTAAAAAAAAATGTTATGACTATTTAAAAGTGCTTAAATGTAAGTTTATTTGAATAAATGATTTTCTATTCTATTCTATTCTATTCTATGGACGCCTGAAACACCAGGGATGTCACATGCGCGTTGCCGACCCTTAAGAAACCTTAATATACCCTTCTTGAAAAACCTTACATTTCTCCCAATTTACATAATATCTTTTTAAATTTATAACCTATATGTTATTGTTGTAGTAATAAGAAAAAAGACTAGGTAAACGGAGAAAATATATTGATATAGACTACTGACAATTAGAAATAGAATGAAGGAATTGAAGTATCAAAAACAAGAATGTAATATAAAAGAACTATAAATTTAGAATATAAAATACATATCTGATTAGACAGTTACAATATGATGTATAAACTATATAACTGTGAAGTTTCATTCAAATCCGTTCAGTAGTTGAAAGAGTAAGAAACATCCAACCATACTCACAAACATACAATAACATAATATTAATAAAATGATAGCACATGCATATAAAAAAAATTCTCGAGAGACTACAGCATGGGTTAATTTTAAACTTTCGTGTTTAATATACATTATTTAAATTATTAACCGGGTCTTAACAGCTGACAGTCAGCTCGTGACCACGGCTAGTGCAACCTAGTCGAAACGTCGAGAGAGGTAAATACCTTTATTTGCCATAAAATTATTCCGGCCCGGTTAATAATTTAAATAATGTACTACAGCATGGGGTTTATCAAGTAGGATATATTAAAGTTTCTTAAGGGTCGGCAACACGTTCACCCCTGGTGTTTCAGGCGTACATAGGTTACGGTAACCGTAACCATCAGATGGGCCGTATGCTTGGTTGCCATCTACGTGGTATAAAAAAACTGCCGTCGACCAGCATCCGCAACGCCAAGGGAATTGCAAGTGCGTTGCCTGCCTTTTAAGAAGGAATTAGCTCTTTTCTTGAAGGTTTCAAAATCGTATCGGTTCGGAAATACCATTGCCGGAAGGTGATAGTCAAAAGTGTTTAAATTTAGGTTTATTTTTAAAAATAATTTTTCTATTCTATACTAAGTTTGCAATATGGATTCGAGTATTAACAGTATTTATACCTTTATACGTGTAGAGCACCAGTTTTCACCTGCTACCGATATCGGGGTTCATTTCTGTATGATTTGCGAATATATTTGAATAATTCTATCCCTCGGGCTTACTTGGTTTTGACAAAAGGTTATCGATTCCGTGATGTGGGGATATTATGATTCACCAAGTATTATGCATACTCCCTTATTAGTGTTACGCATAGTAATTTATTCTACGTGTAATTTTTAACCCTCCTTTTAGGGGGAGACCGCACCCTACAGAAATATACAGAGTAGCTATAACTGTGACCTGTGACTTCGGCCGAGTGAAATTACAATAAAATTACTAAATTAGAAGTAGCGGAAGTTAGTTATTATGGCATTAGCTACATGCGAGTGAAAGTCCCATCAAATTCAGTCCAACCATACTCTAAGAATAAGTAATCAGAGAGACAGATAAACAAACTACTGCTATTACTACTATTTTTTTTCATATATGTATGACCAACCATTCTCTAAGAATAAGTATTTAGGGAGGTAGATAGACAAACATTTTTTTTTTGTTATATGTATACCTATGTAGACCCTATACGTTCTTTCTCGACATAATCTCAGGACAATTCACACAGCGCCATCTAGACCCAAGTTAAGCTAGCTAAAGCTTATGTTACGGATACTAGATAACTGATACAATACATTTTTTCGTAAATACGTACATAACACCCAGACCGACATAAACAATAATACTCACGAATACAAATACTTGTACCATGCGAGGAATCGAAACCGCGACCACCGAAACCGCTAGACCATCGAGGCCATGTTTTCCTAAATCTTATATATAAAATTCTCGTGTCACAGTTTTCGTTCCCATACTCCTCCGAAACGGCTTGACCGATTCTCATGAAATTTTGTGAGCGTATTGAGTAGATCTGACAATCGGCCAACATCTATTTTTCATCCCCCTAAATGTTAGGGGTAGTCCACCCCTAATTTATTTTTATTTTAAGGCAAAACAACGTTTGCCGGGACAGCTAGTACGTATATAATATACTTAGAAAACACCCAGACCGATACAAACAATCATACTCATGAATACAAATGTTTGTACCGTGCGAGGAATCGAATCCATACCCATTGGCAGTAAAGCGGCGCCGCTGCTTGATAAACCACCAAGACCGTGAGTATTACTTTCGTTTACGTCCTCTTTTATTTATTTATTTTATTTATTTATTATTAAAAACAACAATGACTTACAATTAGAGTTATGAGACTATGTATTAAAAAGCATGAAAGCTTAATGCGCACACAGGGCCGTATATAATACAATATTTTTTTTAAACTACGATAGCGGCTATCAAGCATACGGCCCATCTGATGGTAACCGGTTACTGTAGCCTATGAACGCCTGAAATACCAGGGGTGCCACGTGCGCGTTGCCGACCCTTGAGAAACCTTAATGTACAGGACTCCTTACATTTGGGCCGCTCGCTGGTACGACTATTCCTTTATTTATTTTTAAATATTTATATTTTATATATGTTTCTATAGTTTTGTTATTCCTTCTAATTCTCTAGCTTTCATATATTTTGTTACGACATATATTTTTATAATATACTATTATACATTCATTTAATCGCCTTTAATTACCACCATCGTTGGCTGCACCGACCCTAGTATACGCAGTCCCACATACTTAATTTACCCTTCTTGAAAAACCCCATGCTGTACTCTCGTGGGAAAACCTCGGCTGGAAGTTTATTCCACAATCTAAGTGTACGCGGGAGGAAGCTCGTCTGAAACCGCACTTTCCGTGACCACTTAGGTTGTAGTGTGTGGGGATGAATTCCCTGTCGATGGCGAGCGGTGCGATGGTAAAAGGTGGCTGTCGGCATCATGTCGAACAATTACTTATATGCTCAATTTATGACAGCTATATAAACCATATTACAACTTACTTTACGTACTTTTTAAATCTACCAACAAATGCATTTATGACCAGCAATCGAGCAATACAATCTAGAATAACATTTGAACAATCATTAGTAACAAGGTTTTGCCCGCGGCTTCGCTCTCTCGCGTTAATTTATCCCCTTAGGAAAGGATTTAATAAAAATCCTTTCTTAGGGGATGCCTACGTCATAGCCGCTTTATGCATGCAAAGTCTCAGCCCGATCGGTTTAAAATTGACAAAGTTTCATACAAACTTTCATCTCTTATTTTGTCCCCTTTAGGATTTTGAGTAATTCTACATTACTCAAAATCCTTTCTTAGCGGATGCCTACGTCATAACATCTACCTGCATGCCAAATTTCAGCCCGATCCGTCCAGTGGTTTTGGTTGTGCGTTGATAGATCATTTTTTATATTTTATTTTAAGGCAAAACAACGTTTGGAAGGACAGCTAATTTTTCTATAAAATTTACGTTAATTATGGTCGAATTATACAACTAGGCGATCACTAGTAGAGTATTTAGTATTTACTAGCTTTTGCCCGTAGCTTCGCTCGCGTTAAATTATCCCCTTAGGGATGGAATTTATCAAAATCCTTTCTTAGGATATGCCTACGTTATAGTAGCTTTATGCATGCAAAATCTCAGCCCGATCGGTTTAAAATTGACAAAGTTTCATACAAACTTTCATCCCCTATTTTATCCCCTTGGGGGTAGAATTAATCAAAATCCTTTCTTAGCGGATACCTACGTCATAACATCTACCTGCATGCCAAATTTCAGCCCGATCCGTCCAGTGGTTTGGGCTGTGCGTTGATAGAACACTATGTCAGTCAGGCACCTTTGACTTATATATATTTAGATAGATAGATAGATCAGAATGGTACAGTAGTATAATATACTTAATGTAGTATAATATAAGTATTTACAAGAGATATATTTTAAGTATTTTATCACAGTTGTTATAGACAGTTGTCTAGTATCCATAACACTAGCTCTGCTTAGTTCGGGACTAGATGACGCTGTGTGAATTATCCGCTAGAACGTGTCTGCATACTGCGCACTGAAAATCCAATTTACCTGTGTAGTCACACGAAATTAATGGCAAATTGCCTGAAGTTATTGTAATATTATGTAGCAACATCGTTCTGAACACACGTTGTGTTGGGTCACTTGAAACATTCAAAATTTAATATTTGCGTAGAAATACTAAATTTTGAATCTGCAGATTCTACCAAACTGAAGAGGAAACGCCGCTTCACATCCTATGTGGTTGTAGCCCACTCATGCATAAACGAAATATCTCCTTTGGAAAGTTTACACTCTGTCCCGAGGAGATAAAAACCATCGCTCCTAAGAATATCCTTCAATTCTTGTCCCTGACGGGTCTAGGTAGCGAACTTTGAAAAAGGGCGAGCACAATAGATCTATGTAGGTCGCAGTGCTACAGGTGCAACAAACAGCTGACAATAGCCCAAACAACCCAATAAAAAAAAATAGTATTTGTGTATAGTATATAAAAATATTTAATTTTAGTTTCTTAGTTGTACAATTAAGTTATGTAAATAGTCTAAATATACATGTATTTGAAAACTTATATGAGTAGCCGAATCTAATAGAGTCAATGGAATATGAATTTTATTTCTATGAACATAGATAACATAATACTACTAGTATGTAATGATTTGGTCGATGATTTTTTTTAAGTAATAAATTGTATAGTATATTGTATATGCGTATATATATTGTATTGTATATGTCCTGAGATATTATGATATTACCAGCTGATAGCAAAGATTGTTTTGCCATATAGAATCGCTATTAAAAAGTAGATGTTGGTGATAGAAGGTCGAATATGTATTTTTAATGCCACATTATAAAAAAATAAAAAAATGGTACTAAAATAAAAAAAATGTTAGGGGTGGACAACCCTTATCATTTGGGCTGTGCGTTGATAGATCACTATGTCAGTCACCTTTGAGTTATATATAGATTGAGTTCAGTTGAGGTAATACTAAATATTCAATTATTGTAATTAAAAAGGTACATAAAAATTCCGTTGCTTTTAAAGAAGTAGAATTATTTGAATCCAAAACTTTGGTAACTTAAATAAGCCAATAATGGTAGCATAAAGTTTACTGTTTGTATTAACATTTAATAGTACTTTTACGGCCTCTTGCTCGGCAATTCCAACTGAGGATCGCATATCGAAGATTACGACCGTTTTATGTTCCTGCTATGACATTATACTAGAGTTGCCAACCGTCCTGTTTTCCCAAGCCGTGTCCTGGTTTCTGAAGTGTCCTATGAGGTCCTGAATAGTTATTTGGCAGTGTTTAGAGCGGGGGCTATGTTCAAAATCTACCCTATATCATCCTAAGCACAGATTATTATATGAGAGTCCGTTAGTTTTCTGTTCCCGCGTCTTTCCTTCCCCTTTTTTTTTTTTTTAACGTGAGGAAAAATCTTTAAAAGATCGTCACCCCGCCGGAGGGATGGCGAGGTGGTGTGTGGGACTCGTACCCACTAAAAAACCACACGGTGTACCTACGAGCGCCTATGCCGGAGCCAGGGGATTCGCAAGTGCATTCTACCCCAGCTCCGACGGTGACGGCCCGCCCTGTAGATGTTGTAGGGCAGGCCCCATCTCGTTTTGTGGTTAGGGCGACCTATTTCGCCCTACTCCATTGTGGAGGCGTGTGGGTACACGCGCACACCTCCGGGGCCTTTGGATTGGGGGGACTGCCTATCTTTCCTTCCCCTCCCTTAACTAGTAACAAACGGACGGTACAGCGGCCTTGATGCGCGCGCGCATTGTGTTGTGAATTAAAATAAATTAGAATTTTTAAATTACTGAATGGAATAGAATAGATAATCATTTATTCAAATTAACTTAAGCACTTTTGAATAGTCATAACAATTTATGTTTATCTACCGCTCATTCGGAAAGCTGTCTCATCACAAGAACGAGTAACTGATTTTCAACAGTATAATTTTATCAAATACTTTTTATTGTTGTGTTGTGATGTGTGATAGTAATAAATATTATTCTTATTCTATTCTATTCTCTTCAAAACCTGATTATATTAATTAAATGAATTTTACTGCATATTAATATAACGTCGTGGAGATCTTTGGGAGGCCTATGTCCAGCAGTGGATGTCTCCGGGCTGCGATGATGATGATGATGATTAATATAACTATTGCAACACTATTACTGCGTTCTGTTTTTAAACTGGAAAGTTCTGGTTTTTTAATGTTCAATCCTGGTTTTTTTAATATGGAATTGGCAGCCCTACATTATACTGTATTTAGGATTTTCGCACAGACGTTAAGACGGCAATAAATATGGTGTTTTTGTAAGAAATGTGGTATATTTTTTTGGGAGAAGTGATAATTATGGATTTGGTTTCGTTTTATTACACGCTTAATTGAATTGCGCGCGTTAATGTAACTAACGGCCTCGGTGGTATAGCGATTTAGCACGCCGCTTTAATTTCGATGGTAGCGGGTTTGATTCCTCGCACGGTACAAATATTTGTATCCATGAGTATGATTGTTTGTATCGATCTGGGTGTTTTCTATGTATAATATGTATTTATTTACAATAAAAAAGTTTTTGCAGACGACCAGATTTGGGCGTATAACCTTTTAGTGGTACAAAACCTTGATGGTCTCTATAACGGAAAAAAAACCATTAAAACCGCAAGTAAATTAATTTATTATACCAAATTGATGTTTGTACACGACCTTCGCAAATGTTACTTGGACTAATTAATGTTTATACCCCTATTAGTGGTGCACAAACCGTAACCCGGTTATTAAGGACCGGATCAGGCTTACCCGGGTCTAGCACTCCGGACAACCCGAATATGTTGACTATAAATTGGCCATTAAACACGTTATGATCTTAAATTAATTTATTATACTATTGTATATCAAAATTTATGTATTTTTATTGATTAATCTATACATCTATACATATCAATAAAATTGGAGTCTTTGTTTGCAATATTGAATTGTTTTCTACTATATGCATATGAATATAAATAGGGTACATACACCAAAATAACATTTTTTACGATTTTTGTCTGTCTGTTTGTTCCGGCTAATCTCTGAAATGGCTGGACCGATTTTGACGGAACTTTTCTTGGCAGGTAGCTGATGTAATAAGGAGTAACTTAAGCTATATTTAATTTAGAAAATTTATTTTATTTAAAAAAATAAAGTTAAATTCCACACTGACGAAGTCGCGGGTACAGTTAGTCAGAGATGTAAATAAGCACTACTTGTATTTTTTACTGAGCGGAGCGCGAAACGATCTTAGAGATCATCGAGATGATCATCGAGACCAAAATTTCATCAAAGGATGACTTTCGCGCTTCCATCGGTTAGCACTACAAAAAAATCCGATCCAGAATCCGAAAGAATCCGGTCAAGGTTGAGTTTTTTAAGAATAAACGCTAAAATACTTAAAGTTACTTATTCTCAATAACTTTGGCAATTATTAGTAAAAACAATGAAACATGGCTACTGTGTGGCATAGCACACCGCCTAATTTCAAATGGGCGCGGGTTTTTTTTTTACGGATGATAATGGAATGGTGCACCCGCCTGCGCTAACGGTTTAAGCTGGCGGGGCACCATTGGACGATGATAAGATGAGCATGAGGTCAGGTCAGTTAGCCCATCGAGACAAATTCATCAAGAATTTATCACGATGGTTTCCAGGGGGAACCGCGTGGAGGTCGACCTGACATGGTACATTGCTAGCAATGAGATCATCAGTCCACATTACTAACAATCACTTTTTCCCCCTAATGAGTGCGAGTTCGATTCTTTGCACCATCCATTTGTATTCATTAGTATGATTGGTACTATCAATCAGGATGTTTTACATAATACAAGCTCGGGACTGAATGCCGCTGTGACTATTGTCCAGGATTATTATCATTGATATCTACCTTCCAAGGAAACGATTCCCGAAATTTCCAAGATAAACAAAAGACGATATTATCTCACACCTGAATCTGAGGAAAATTGCCAGTTTCTATTTCAATATTGTATCGAAACGTTTATTTTCTGTACACCCTGCACTTTGCTGTATGTTTATTTTACTTTAATAATACCGTTTTCTTTGGAAATGTGCCAAAAAGTGCCAATAATTGCGTTGAAAATTGCTATTCTGCTACATTACACCAAGCGCAGTCGTTGCGTGGTAAAATGCAGTTTAGTGAAGACATAATGTTGTTATACCTGTCAGTTATAGTACACTAATTAACAGTTTAAAGTGATTCATTGCCTTTTGACTGTAAATAAATTTAACAACATCATTCTTACTACTATTATATTTTAAACTCTTTCAAGATTGCAGAGTCGATGTATTTTATGAGCCTTATTTTTTGTTTTATATATTACTAGCTCTTCCCGCGACTTCGTCCGCGTGTATCTGAACATTATAGTTCTAAACTAAAAGTAGTCTAAGTTACTCCTCATTACATCAGCTACCTGCCAAAAAAAGTCCCGTCAAAATCGGTCCAGCCATTTCAGAGAGTAGCCGGAACAAACAGACAGACAGAGAGAAAAAATTGTAAAAAATGTTATTTTGGTGCATGTACCGTATTTATATTCATATGCTACATGCATATGAATAAAAAAAACGGTTATTTCAATATTACAAACAGACACTCCAATTTTATTTATATGTATATACGACATAGGAAGTACATGAGATTCTTATTCATGTACATGAGTTCTTATTTTGCATTTGTGAATTTACGTATTATATATTAAAGGCCAATTTTTCACATCGTATTTGTAAAAAATGAAATTTTGCTGTATGTACCGTATTTATATTCATGTGCATGTAGTAAAAAACGGTTATTTCAATATTACAAACAGACACTCCAATTTTATTTATATGTGTAGATAAAGTTTTTTCTGTTAGCCACATTTGAACATACGGCCTCTTGGTTGCAAACCGAAGTCTATTTCTACCCGCATTACGTTAAGTATTCACAATAGTAAATACCGTGGATCAAGGGCTGCAAAGGAGAAAATCTTTTATCATTAGTAAGGAATTCATCAAGATAAAAACCTTAAGACGCCTGGTATAGTCGTAAATACCAGATGATCTCGAACAAGGGAGGTTAACTAAGCTCTGGTTCGTACGTTCGTCCGGCCAAAATTAGTTTTCTTGCATGCTTTTAGCAGGATCTTTTTTATGAAAAATTATTATAAAATCTTACTATACGATACCTACCGGCGAATATTTTGAAAGTACATTTTCATTTGAAACTTTTACTATATATAAATTACCTACGAAATTATATTTTGAAACTAGCATTTACCCGCGGCTTCGCTCGCGTTAAGAAGTATTATTATTAGGTATAGTTTTTGCGGCTTCGCAGTACTTTCATACAAACTTTCGTCACCTATTTTATCGCCTCGACTCTCTAACGGTAATTTCATGGAATGCTAAGAAGTTTCTTTCCCCGAGAAGGTCCCGGAAACTGCTTGGACATTCCCTCTTTGCGACACGATGATCCCGGCTTCTTCACGGTAATTCCATGGAATGCTAAGAATTTTGTTTCCCCGAGAAGATCCAGGAAACCGCATGGAGTTGCCCCTTTGCCACACGATAGTCCCGGTTCCTTCACGGTAATTCCATGGAATGCTTAAAAGTTTGTTTCCCGGAAAAGGTCCCGGAAACTGCATGGAGTTGCCCCCTTTGCCACACGATAGTCCCGGTTCCTTCACGGTAATTCCATGGAATGCTAAGAAGTTTGTTTCCCTGAAAAGGTCCCGGAAACTGCATGGAGTTGCCCCCTTTGCCACACGATAGTCCCGGTTCCTTCACGGTAATTCCATGGAATGCTAAGAAGTTTATTTCCCCGAGAAGTTCCCGGGAACTGCTTGGAGTTTTCCTCTTTCCCACACGATAGTCTCGGCTCCTTCACGGTAATTCCATGGAATGCTAAGAAGTTTATTTCCCCGAGAAGTTCCCGGAAACTGCTTGGAGTTTTCCTCTTTCCCACACGATAGTCTCGGCTCCTTCACGGTAATTCCATGGAATGCTAAGAAGTTTGTCTCCCCGACAAGCAGAAATGCTTAAGTGTCCCATATGAATACATGAATATATCCTTTTGTGTTTGCGTTTTATATGTTCTAAAGCTGGTATATGTAAATTAATATTTGTGTCAGAGCGGATTATAACAGAATATATAGTATATCGCCGTCTTTGTTGCTTCAAATCTTGGCTTACATAAATCCCGTGAAACATTTCGATGCTTGTGGATAAGCATCGTTTAGTAATATTAATTAAATCTGCAGATTTTGCTAAGCTGAAGAGGAAATGCCACAACACATTTCCATGTGGTTGTATCCCACTCATGCATAAATGAAATCTCCTTTGGAAAGTGTAAACTCTATCCTAAGGAGATAAAAAAAGTATCTAGGTTTTGACATTTTTTTTGTTTGCACCAGTTATTACCCATTCAGTACCACATATCCTACTGTTTTAGGTTGACTGGAAGAGATCTCTTCTAGGGATAAGTCCACCTTTGTTCACATTGTCTCTAAATTATAATATCTTTGTATTATCTGAGCAATAATATAATAAAAACCATCGCTCCTAAGAATATCCTTCAATTCTTGTTCAATTCTTCTAGGTAGCGCAATCTGAAAATGCAACCACAATAAATAGAGATTGTAGTAAAAAAAACTACTATCCCGAATCTTTCTGTGAGGGCAAACTAGTAATGAATATCAACAGGGGCTATTTTTAACAGACTCCCAATGAACAAATAGGTACCGTGAGGTCAAAAAGCTGCTATTGAGGGTCCCAATTGAATAGGGACTACCATTCAATAGGGATGATAGGAATTTATTTAAAAAAAAAATACTATAGGGAGGTCATTAAAACAAAAAAAATCTTAATAGCGCCATCTACATTTACCTGTGGCGCCATCTAGTTTGCACGGAGTGAACTAATATTATACATTTGGAACTATCTTAAACACCTAAAAAGTAGGTTTTTTTTTTATATTTTTAGGTATGTTACTTCATAATTCTGTTATAAAACAATTAAAAAATCGTTTTTTTTTTAATTAAAAGAGTACTTTCAGATAGATCCTATTTTTTACTGGAACGTGTTTTTTTTTTAAGAATCTTATATACTTTCGAAGTGCCAGTATCAAGCAATAATAATATACATCTAACAATAGAAAACTATAGAAGACTTTATGACAATTGATTTAACAAATTCCTGAAATGTTGTTGTTGAACAACAAAATAATCCGTAATTGTGACGTCAAAAGCAAACCTACCCTTAATACTCGGTCTCTGTATCAAAGGGAAGTATAAATATCTATTTATTTCTAAAATTATTTGGATCCGTATATTAAATTTAACATACATTTCTTGCCAATTAATAGATACATTGTGTTTTATTGCTATGTCTAATACAATATGACGGGCTCGGTGGTATAGCGGTTTACCACACCCCTCACTTCCGATAGTCGCCGGATCGATTCCTCGCACGGCACAAACATTTGTATTCATGAGTATGGTTACTAATGAAGTCTTGTATTATATATTGGATTACATATACTAGCTTTTGCCCGCGGCTTCGCTCGCGTTAATTTATCCCCTTAGGGGTGGAATTTATCAAGATCACTACGTCAGTCACCTTTGAGTTATATATATTTACTAATATTATAAATGCGATAGTAACTCTATCTGTCTGTATGTCTATCTATCTCGCTCTCACGCCAAAAGTATTGAACCGAATTAAATGAAATTTTGTATATAGATAGCTTAGACCCTGAGAAAGAACATAGGCTACTTTTTAATGCGAAAAAAGGGTTGTAAGGAGTTAAAAGGTGAGTTGATAAGTTGTATGGTAGTATAGTCATTTTAAAAGCTAGAATTTTGAAGTTTATTTTTAGAGTGGTACAAAATAAAATAGGATAGGAAAGTTTGTATGGAAATTGAATGGACACAGTCGCGGGCACAGCTAGATGTATATGACTAGTTGTTTTTAACTTCTAATTATTTTTAAATTTCAAATTTCAAAAGCAAAGTTCATTTGCATCAACAGTCAATAAGTGAACGAATACTGTGTGTGCTATGTGTCGCGAAATTTCGTTGAACAATCTTGTGACGGTAGATGAAAGAACTGCTGTCACCTATCTACATTGACATCGCTGTTACTCCAGTCAGCTCGTGACCACGGCTAGTGCAACCTAGTCGAAACGTCGAGAGAGGTAAATACCTTTATTTGCCATAAAATCATTCGTGTTAAGACACTGTTAATAATATGAATATGGATACTGATATTTATTTATTTATTAAATCTTTAAAACATAAATATATAACTATAGATGCATATGGCGGACTTAACACCATGAGGTAATATTCTCTTCTGTACTCTATGTATGTCGTATCTACATCTAGAAGGATATATTACTTAAACAGATTATTATATCTATTATATCTGTGGAATATAGGACACTTATTTGTTTATAACGTATTTTAAAAGCTTTATATTTCGAATACCAAAATTCTATTCTAAATTGTCACTACTATCTATTGTCCCTTTCGGTTTTCCTTCCTGGCTAATTAGTAGTGTTTCTTTATAATATACTCTTATAATAATATAAACAATACTAGCGGTCCCGGAAAACGTTGTTTTGCCTTAAAATAAAAAAAAATTAGGGGTGGACTACCCCTAACATTTAGGGTGATGAAAAATAGATGTTGGCCGATTCTCAGACCTACTCAATACGCTCACAAAATTTCATGAAAATCGATCAAGCCGTTTCGGAGGAGTATGGGAACGAAAACTGTGACACGAGAATTTTATATATAAGTTATATATATCCTACAATTCCCTGGTTTCCTTTATCGCCCACAATATATATATATATATATATATATATATATTATGTCTATGTAAAATTATGTTCTCTGTAAGACATCCACTTTTGTAGACCAAATAATAAAACAAATGTAATGTTGAGAAAATTATTCTTGCTCTTTCTTCTTTAAAAAATATTTTCAACTTTTGTTGGTGAAAATGTTGCTTAAAGAAGCAAAAGCTATCATTTTATTCTACGCTATTGAGCGTAGAATAAAATAAAATAAAAACGATAATGTTAAAATAAGACACGCCCCAGGGTAGAAAGTGGTGTAACTTAAAAAAAATAAGTATCTGGTGTTGAGATAAATCTGTTTTAGATTCGGTCCCTTGGCTCTATCGAGGAGAACGTCGAATTTTAAAGGTATAAATTTTCCACGGCCAGGTTTTCGTTCCAAGGCTTTCTTACCAAGACATCTCATTAGAATGATTTATAGGAATAAAACTTTTTTTTTATTTTATGTCTCACCCTTTGTCCATTAGGATGAAACTCGTTAAGTAAGAAAGAGTTTATGTTATAAAATTAGATTTACTTACCTTAGAAGTGTAGCGGTTTAAATTGTTTATTCTTCGAATGGTCGCGGATTTGATTCCCGTACACTACGTTTATTATAATCATGAATGTTAATCAAGATCTGCTTAGTTTTGAATTTTTCTACTATTGTTTATTTATTGTAATGTTAATGGGGTCTTTTTAAAATTTCATACTCAAATTTTACTTAAATTCTGTATCTAACATAATTCTTTTAAGTAAGGAACCTTTTAAATAAGGAAAGTCTCATTTTCCACTGCCCTTTGTATAAGGAATTTCATGAATTTTCTTTCATAGTAGAAGGGAAAAAATTTCCTAAAATTTAAAAATACAACGTCTATTTTTATTTCACCATAAGTCTAAAGTCATGTTGAAAATAAAATATATTACAAACAATTTTATTTACTTACTAAAATTAGAAAAGGAATGTAACTTAGTCAATAAAAAATTAATATTACATAAAAATATTCCAGTAACAGTAAAAAATAATGGTTCTATTCAATGCTAAATGTAGTTTAGTAATAGAAGATAACAAAGGCTTGTTCTCTTCTATTAAACGTGCTTTCTGGAAGTCCAAGACATGGTGTGACATAAAAGACAGACTACAAAATGTACTTGAATTCACAACCTACTTTTGAAGTTGGTAAAAATGAAAGGGGGCCCAACATCGTAATCATTTTAAGCATCGTCATTAATTCTGATAATGATTGAAGGAAGCCTTTTACAAAAACAAAAGCATTTCACTTCAGAATACAAATTGTAAGTCGGTTCGAGTACGTTATTGTATTCAAATTAGTTAACTCGGAGGCGGGAGGCCTTCTAGTGACTGATTAGATTAGAAAATAATTTCAAAAAGTTTCGAAAAGAAATGACAGAAAAATTTTGTTGTTCCATAAATTGTATTTCAGATGAAAATAAGCAGAGGAGTGTGAAAATTATAAAAAGATACAATTGAAATGCTTTCAAGAATGCTAGTTTAGAATGTATACTGTGAAGTTTTTAGTAATAGATAGAGTGATTCAAGGGGGAGTTTATATCTATAATAGATGTACACCCTTACAAATTAGAGCTAATTGGTAGTATGTATTCACACGTTTCGACTTGTAAATATACTTTACAAGGATTATTTAAAAGAAGAACACGCAAGTTTCTCGCTCGTTTTTCTAGTGATGAGAAAGCTTTCCGAATGAGCGGTAGATGAAAAGAATAATACCTATGACTATTCAAAAGTGCTTAAATTAAGTTTCTTTAGATAAAGGATTTTGTATTCTATTCGTCTATTCTATAAATTATGTTACTATGGCATGGCACTAAAAAGGTTGGGAAATACGTCATGGAGACCCGCTCGCTCCAGGGGTAACGAGCGGGTACTGCCGGACTCCTACCGGCTAAAACCTCAAGGTGTACCTCTACTGCTTATTGCCGGAGCTCCGGGTGTGCGCGAGCATTCTTCCGCAGCTCCGACGGCGGGGACCCATCTCAGTCGACGGGTCACTATTCTTCTTCAGGAGAAGTAGCGTGGGTACACGCGCGCACCTTCTCAAGGCTGCGATGTCGACGGGGAATCAGCCGCCCCCACGGCCGCCGCCCCTGGCCCCTGCGGAGGGAGAGGAACAACATCTATCTCGTCTCCGACAAGTTGGGTCGGCGGAGGAAGCAATTTCACGTCCTCTCTCTGCCGCCTGCCTCCTTTTTGGTCATTACCGACTCGCAGTATGAAAGAAAGAAAAGAAAGAAAGAAAAAAACATTTATTGTCAACCATTATTATATATACACATTTGACAATTGTACACTACACATATATATATATATATATATTTATATATATATATATATATATATATATATATATATATTATATATGTTTTTTTGGTTCTGTTTGTATTGTGTGCATTAAAGATAAATAAATAAATAATGATTTATAGCAATTTTGGTTGTAATTTTACTATGTTCAGATAAATGAAGTTGACACGTTTGTTCTGACTTCAGCAGTTTATCCTTACTTCACGCCAAGATTTATTGTTTATTCAACAAAGCATTTTAATATTTCAAACGGGATTCAGCTTTCTTTACACAGCAATTGCGGACGATATGGTAGTGAGAGATCTGTATTCAAATAAACATAATCTCAAACGTTTTCGAATGGTGTTTTTATAATATTGTAACAAGGAAGAATTGAAAAGAAACGGATTGATCCGTTGACAAGAGCTCCACCGACAAGAGCGTAGCTCTTAAATTATGAATGAAGGAATTAATATGTATCAGTAATCTAGTACCCATAACACAAGCTTTAGCTAGCTTAACTTGGGTCTAGATGGCGCTGTGTGAATTGTCCTGAGATTATTATTATATAATTAAACTACATATTATAAATATTCATATAATCTTATGGATTTATATCTTTTTATCATATAGATAAAGCGGTTTCTTAAATGGCCATCCTATTCTATTCTATGACATCTTTCCAGATGCTCTTGTTTTGTTTAGTCAAAAGTATAGCTAATCCGATTAAATTTGCCTTGTCAAATTGAATTTACAGTATTAATTTGCGAAAACATAACTTAATTGACGTCGACGTAATCAAATTGTGCTGATCCAATTATTTATGTGTTTAACGTGTTGCATTTAGCGTGGAATCAAATTCTGTCCCAGAAATGAATTTATCGTCGAGAGAGACGATATAATTGCTTTCTGCTCGGCTCCGAACTTGGGTCCTTCAAAGTTTCGATTTAATTCGTCTTGAATCGTAATCAGATCGCGATTGAGTGGCGCTCTGGTGGCGGAATGTTACCGATTTTATACCATTTACAGTTTGAAGTTAATAAATTACTGCGCTCCGCTGTTTCACCTGTAGTGTCGTTTATAAGGTATATCGGCTGATGTCGATCTCCGATGGACTGTCTCATCTCATCTCGTGGTCGGCTTAGCATTTCTTTTAAACATTTTCTTTACTCGACTACTATTTAATTTTTATATATAAAAATTACGTGTCACGTTGTTGGTCTACGATGGGCTTCTAACCTACTGAACCGATTGCAAATTTGATTTGCACATTGTGTGCAATTTGATCCAACTTAAAAGATAAGATAGCTTACATCGCAAGTTATAGTCGCAATATTATTTTATTCAAGAACCTTAGCAACAGCAACGCGTTGCCGAGTCTAACTATTCATAATATAAAATTTAATTTCATAAAAATCGTTCAAAACCATTTTGGAGGAGACTGGCAACTAACACTGTGACAATGTTAGTTGCCAGTCTCCTCCAACTGGTTTTGAATGATTTTTATGAAATTAAATTTTATATTATGAATATATGCATATTCAGTAGGTCTGACAATCGCCTTCTGTCTATTTTTATACCCCTAATTGGTAAAGGTTGTCCACCTCTAACATTGTTTTTTATTTTTTGGACAACATATTATATTTTATATAATCTTTTTAAAAAATACAAACAAATCTGAATTTTCACCCTTCTAGCATCAATCCCTATTTTTTAGTAGCGATTTCAATTTATATGACAATACAGTATTAGCTGGGACAGCTTGAATTGCTAAAACAACATATATTTACTTCAAAACACAATGAAATGTTAATAATAGTATTTCAGCTTCAGTATAATCTACTTTAAAATACATTTTTTTTTTTTCTTATACTCTTTATTGCACCAATTACAGAACAAAAACAAAAAATCAATTTTAAATGGAAAATATGCACTGATACAAAAGGCGGTCTTATCGCTAAGCAATCTCTTCCAGACTACCTTTAGGTGGATAGAGAAATAAAAATAAGATATAAAATAATATATTACTTTAACAAGCATATTTAAAAATAGACTGTGTTGTTTTCAATACTTTAACTATTAGTGGTAGGTTATAAACAGCCGAAACATAGCGTGTATTGGTTTGGGTATTTTCTATGTAAACGGTTACCGTAGCCTATGGACCCTGAAACACCAGGGTGTCGCGCGTTGCTGACCATTAAGAAACCTTAATATAATACACTTCTTGAATCACCCCATGCTGTAGTCTCTCGAGAAAATTATGTTAATTATGTTAGTTAGTATTAAGTTTTACTATCTATATAGTAATAATTATACCACCTTATATTAAATTCATGTATTACAATACAATATATAAGTACGTGCTTTAATTAGGAAATACTGTAGAGAAGTGTGAGTTGAGGTGACGTAAATTAATTAATGCCTGAATTTCTAACAAGATGTCTCACATGTAACTTAAAATGTTGTAATCCAAAGAAATAGAAATAGAAATAATCTTTATTCAAATAAACTTAATACAAGCACTTTTGAATAGTCAAGTTTTTTTATTCTACCGCTTATTCGAAATGCTGATTCGTCACAAGAAGAATAAGCAAGAAACTTGTGTGTTGCTCTTTTAAATAAATATTGATTTACTTATATTTAATTAACAACAAGGATTAGGCATGCGACAATCAACATAGAAACCGCTACGCACTTAATCTCTGTTCAATCAGATAACATTGTCAGCGCTATGAACTTTAAGTTAGATATTTTCTACAAAAACATTATTATCATTTATAAATTCTTCAATTTTATAATAAGCTTTTTTACAAAGAAAATATTTTATAACACATTTTAATTTTTTTTCTGGCAAATTGAGTATACACACTATACTGTAAATACTAAACTACCTGTCTGTCTGTAAACAGTTCTTAATGAAGTTTAACGTGAAGGTAATTATTTTTATGTATGATAATGGTATGATGCCCCTGAATGCGCTAACGGTTTACGCTGGCGGGGCACCAGTTGAGGATGATGGGATGAAAATGAGGTCAGGTCAGTTGGGTCATCTTGAAAAATTCACCGGGAATTTATGACGGTGGTTTCCAGGGGAAACCGCGTGAAGGTCAACCTGACATGGTACATTGCTAGCAATGGGATCATCAGTCCAAATTACTAACAAACTCCTTCTCCCCACGAAGGTATATTATATTAGGATATAGAATAACTTTTATTTATATATTAATAAAATAGAAAAATACACAGAAGAAAACACACACACACTAGATATGAAGAGATAATTTTTAAGTTTTTTCCTTTGTAATGGATAAAGCCGGTATAACTTAAAAATAGATGAATTGAATTAAAAATAAATCACTAATAAAATTTATTAGCCGACCTCAAATCTAAATATATATAACTCAAAGATGACTGACATAGTGATCTATCAACGCACAGCCTAAACCACTGGACGGATCGGGCTGAAATTTGGCATGCAGGTAGATGTTATGACGTAGGCATCCGCTAAGTAAAGATTTTGATAAATTCTACCCCCAACGAAATAAAATAGGGGATGAAACTTTGTCAATTTTAAACCGATCGGGCTGAGACTTTGCATACATAAAGCTACTATGACGTAGGCACCCCTAAAGAAAGGATGATGAATTCCATCCCTAAGAGGATAAATACGTGAACGAAGCCGCGGGCAAAAGTTAGTAATGGGATAAAGGCAAGGCAATGATGATGATAGAATTTGATAATAATGTGGACTATAGTTCAATTTAAAAAAAAACACGAATGATCATAATTTCTTCTATATTATGCTGCGAGGTGTCGCTAGTAATAAAAATCTTGTACTGTATAAATATTTTCAACCAATTATTATCAAATTTTGTTCGGCCGTTTATCATTATTGTCAATTTGAAATCCAGATTACGCCATATGGGACTTGTTGTGTGAATTCTTTAGCTTTTCAAATGCGTTTGGGATAATCAGTACTGGAGGGAAGTAATCACAGTTTGGGCAGACCATCGTTACTGATCCCCAAGGCGTGCTGCTATCGGGATGCTGTGTTTATTCATACTGCATTACTTAGTTATCACAACACACAATTAAAACGTTTTGATATTTAACAGATATTTCAATGTCAGACTGTGTTATATGATATGTATAATGGTATATTCGATTTATATATTTTATTTTATACTAGCTGTTGCTTGCGACTTCGTCTGCATTTTCGTCGTTTTTCGTAAAATAACCCTCATGGTTTTTATGTGTTTTCCTAACATTTTCCTTCATTTCTCTGCTCCTATTGATCGTAGTGTGACGAAAAGTATACTATTTAAGACTAACTTATTTTTCATTTAAAATAGTTTTAATACTTCTTCAGTACAAGCTGAACAGAACTCAAGCAAACAGAACTACGTGTGTATACATATTAATTACAGAACAACATTGTGCTGATATTGATTTCTAATCGAGTCGCAAAACTATCAAGGGATTGGAAATTATTTGTCATACAGCCTGCGGTTTGGGATCACGAGAGCTCTCCTCGATTTCAGTGGCGGATCGTGTATTTGTGGGGCCCTTAAATCTACTTAGAGGTCTAATTATATTACTCAACTAAAAAATACACCGACCAAAAATAAGCGACCAGAAATTCCTGGTTCCTTTCGATTGCATGGGTCGATTGATCTCAGTGTTGCCAACTTTATGATAAGTTTTTTAACATTCTAGATATTTTTTTATAATGCCAATGCGACAGAATGCGTAAAAGTCGTCGCAATGTTCTGGAGAAAATATATTTAAATATATGTATTTAGTTGCCGTTGAAATGAAAGAAGAAGTGGGGACTGGGGGTTTGTATCCTCGGGGCCCTGGGCTCCGCCCCTGCTCGATTCTGAATTCAATTAATAGAACTATACTATAATTAAACGTATTAAATGGTCTGTGTTTAAAGTGGGATTAAGCTTTGGTTCAAGTGGATTTCACACTAATTCCACTTCAACTACTTGTTTGAGATATGCCACTTGTTTTCTGTTCAATTAAAATTTAGAGATGACCTCAATGGTCTAGCGGTTTAACAGTCCACTTTACTTCTGACGGTCGGAAGTTCGATTCCTATAAAATACAAATATTTGTATTAATGATTTACGTGATTTTCTTTATAAATTATGTATATACATACTAACAAATGCTTGTGACTGTGTCTGGATTATTTAAGGTGAAATGTAACTATTTCTTCGCTTTTTTTTTGCTTCTGCTATTTGTGCTAGGTTTATATTCTTCTTTCTTATTGTGATGAGACAGCTTTCGGAATGAGCGGTAGATTAAAATAATGATAACTATGACTATTCAAAAGTGCTTAAATTAAGTTTATTTGAACTATTGACTTTCTATTCTATTCTATTCTATTCTTTTTGACTGACCTAGTAATTTACCAATATAGAGATTAATCGTTAAGGTAACAAACACACTAAGGGTAATTCACACAAATCCACACAGTCCCCAACGGCAGTGCTTGTGTTATGTATACTAGACAAATAATAGAAATACTTAATACATTTTATATTGTAATTATATACACATTATACACAGAGCATACTTTTGAATTTATAAAATTACTAGCTGTTCCCGCGACTTCGTCTGCGTGGAATTTAACTTTATTTTTCCAAAATAAATAAGCCTAAAGAACTAAAAATTATTTTGTTCGTCTTAATTTATTCGTTACATTAGGTACAAACTAATACATTTACATCCTGCATCATCCCTTATTTTATCCCCATGGGGGTTGAATTTATCAAAATCCTATTTAAGTGAACGTCTTCATCATAGTAGCTCCAATCTTTAATTTCAGTTCAATCAGTCGAAAATCTATGAAGATTTATACAAACTTTCATCCCCTATTTTATCCCCTTAGGGGTGGAATTTATCAGAATTCTTTCTTAGAGGATGCCTACGTCATAGTAACTTTATGCATGCGAAGTCTCAGCCTGATCGGTTTAAAATTGACAAAGTTTCATACAAACTTTCATCCCCTATTTTATCCCACTGGGGGTAGAATTAATCAAAATCCTTTCTTAGCGGATGCCTACGTCATAACGTCTACCTGCATGCCAAATTTCAGCCCGATCCGTCCAGTGTTTTGGGCTGTACGTTGATAGATCACTACGTCAGTCGCCTTTGAGTTATATATATTTAGATAGATAGATTATGTCACCTTTGAGTTATGTATATTTATATAGAAGATAGATAGATTACGGATCAAGGATTTACGAAGATAAAAATATATTTATGTATTCCATGATCAAACTTAGCAGAATTTGAAAAACATAATTTTATATTCGAAAATTATAAAATTGATACGGCATGATGATTTCATGAAAATTATTATTGAGGGGAAAATAGAAGGAAAGAGGGGGAGGGGAAGACCAAGGAATAGCTACATCAAACAAATTGAGGACAAAATGGGAGTCGTGTCGTATCAAGAATTAAAGAGCATGATGGAAGATCGTGGAAAGTGGCTGGAGCTCCACCGACAAGAGCGTAGCTCTTAAATTATGAATGAATGAATGAATGAAATTATAAAATATATGTGTACTAGATAGTACCAGATGGCGATGCACGACTCATGCTGCATTTTCTCATATTATTTCTTACCTCTCATATTAAACACACGTTTATAAGCATCATAATAGTAGGCATGAAAGAAATTAATATGGAATATTACAAGCTTTTTTATTATTTCATACCACCATCATTCCACGCACTTGCGACCAAGCATATGTTAATAATGGTACAGATTATAAAACAAAATAAAACAACATACAACAACTTCCATTAAACGTTTGTTGCCTTCAACCCTTCCTTCATTTCGACCTACTTTCACATACTTGTCCACGAACGCCGATAATTTTTTCTTAGTCTTTATTTATTTAATAGATGCTAATGGACCAAATTATAAATATATTTTATCCTAATATAAAAATAATTATTATATATCTTATGGACTCATATTAAGTCTATAAAGTATTTATAATATGGGCCGTTAGCCTGACTTAAAATCTCAGGACAATTCACACAGCGCCATCTAGACCCAAGTTAAGCTAGCTAATGCTTGTGTTATGGGTCTTAGACAACTGATACAAATACATAGATATTCGTTTTTTCCATAAATACATACATATTACACAAAGAAAATACCCAGATAGATACAAACAATCATACTCTTGAATATATAAATGTTTGCCGTGCGAGGAATCGAACCCGCGACCATCGAAGTAAAACGGTGTGCTAGACCGCTAGACCACCGAGACCGAAAACTTTTCTATCTATACATATCCTGGTGTTCAACACCTAAGGAATTGCAAGTACGTTGTCGGCCTTTTAAAAAGGAATAAGCTCTTTTCTTGAAGCTTTCAATACCGTATCGGTTCGGAAATATCATTGCTGGAAGGTGATTCTACAATGTGGTTGTGCGTGGCAAACGGCAAAAATTAAGAGCAAAAATTTGCCTCTGACTATTCTTTAGAGATCTAACATGAAGATAGATGTATAGGTTTTCACGACGGCCTCGGTGGTATAGCGGTCGAGCACACCGCTTTACGTCCGATGGTCGCGGGTTCAATTCCTCGCACGAGCACAAACATTTGTATTCATGAGTATGATTTGTATCGGTCTGGGTATTTTCTATGTATAATATGTATATATTTACGAAAAGAAAAATTATCTATGTGTTTGTATCAGTTATCTAGTACCCATACCACAAGCTTTAGCTAGCTTAACTTGGGTCTAGATGGCGCTGTGTGAATTGTCCTGAGATTATTATTATTATATCTCCCTTTTTACGGGGGTAATATATTCAAACACGCGAGCCTGGATGAGAGTTATGTGATGAAGAAATTTATTTATATATTTATATGTATTAAAATTTTTCATAATACATCCCAAGCATTGTCTAATTCCATAGTTATTCATTTCATTTGTACCAACGATACAGAATTTACCACGTACAATCCAATTATGAAATAGTTGCTGCTAATTTAATTTCGCTCTTACGCTGTATCGCATAAGTCACAAAACTCATTACTACAAAGTGTTATATATAAAGTGGGAGTAGTTTTGAACAATAATTTAATATTGCAGCTATTCAGAGAAGTTCATGAGTAGACCAACTTCTATTAGACCAATCTAACTTCATATGATATATTTGTTCGTGTAATTATATAATATACTACCTGTGCCCGCGACTTCGTCTGCGTGTTATAGTGAAATGATAAAAGAAAAGAATTCCAACGTTCTAGCTTCAAAAAATTACGAATTTCTAAACAAAGTTAAATCAACTATTTTACTCCCTTAAGGGTAACATTTTTACAACATTTGAATAACATATTTGTTTATATTTAATCAGCAGCCTAAGAATAGAAGAGAATACATAATAATTTATTCAAATAAACTTACATTGAAGCAGTTTTGAATAGTCATTAAATTTTTTTTAATATACCGCTCATTCGGAAAGCTGTTTCATCACAAGAAGAACGAGCAAGAAACTTGTGTGTTGCTCTTTTAAATAATTTTATTCTTACTTTACAATTTAAGTTTAAGTGTGTGAATACAAACTACCGATTAGCACAAATTCAATTAAATAATCAATAATTAAAGTAAAATAAGTAAAAATAAGTTTCAAATTTTAATTTTAAAAATGATGATGCTGTACAATGTTACATCTTTCTTTTCAAGCCTATTTTCATCTCATTTTCGTCTCATTAAAATGTAGGGTTTGTCCTTTCTCAGGGTCTAAACTATTTATATATCAAATTTCATTTAAATCAGTTCGTTAGTTTTATCTTGAAAACGAGGCCAATAGACAAGATTGTACATATACATACACAATATATGAACTAGCTGAATCCGCAGCTTCTCGTACTACTCGTAGAATATTTTTGTTTAAAAACTGATTAGAATAAATAATCCTCTAAGTCCCTAATACATAGTTTTTGTAAATACATACATAATATAATTTAAAAAAAAACACAGACCAATACAAAAAATCGTACTCATTAAAACAAATGTTTGTACCGTGCGAGGAATCGAAGCCGCAGTCATAGAAAACGTAAAGCGGTATGCTGTCGTTAAGCAACACTATTTTCTTTAAAAATATTTAGTATTACGTTATCTGTGAAATAATTTAAAAAAAATTAATTTATAGTTTGTATTCAAATACAGAAATATTATCTTAGACAAAGAAAATTGAAATTATTAATTTGTAGTTTGTATTAAAATAGATATTTTTTTTTTTATGTTCTACTTACTGATTGGGGAGAATATATTCAAATACAGAAATATTATCTTTGGTTTTCCACTTTTTTTTTCAAACTATTATGATGCTGTTGGCCGCAGCTGGCCTTTACAGATTCACTGAACGATAAAGGGCGAGTGCAGATGACACTCCAAACCCGGGAAGGAATTATAGAGCGGCTGAAAGTCAACTACTTCCTGATAGGTAAGATTTTAGTCTAAGAGCACCGCTAGGAGTTCGAACCTCAGCTTAGGCCGTCGTAATTTCGATACCCATTTGAATTGGACGGGGAATCGATCGGAGGAGTGTTTTTCAGTTAACAACGAACCTTGGACAATAGAATAGAATAGAATAGAAAATTATTTACTCAAATAAACTTAATTTAAGCACTTTTGAATAGTCACAACAATTTTTTTTTATCTACCGCTCATTCGCTAAACTCATCACAAGAAGAACGAGCAAGTAACTCGTGTGTTGCTCTTTTAAATAATCCTTGTAAGTTTACATTTACAAGTCGAAACGTGTGAATACAAACTACCAACCAACACTAATTTATTAGGGTCAAATATAAATAGACAATAAGATTAAATCAGTCGTGTGATGCAGATCCTACAAACAGCACTTGTTCACGAGTATGACGGATGAGTCAGCCATCACTGCGCTCGACCATATTTTAGTCATTCCACTCGACCACGTCATACTTAAAATTACTGTATGATGGTATATATGGTATAATAGATAAAGTAAATGTAACATTGTTGTAATTCAAAGCTTAATGTTAGTTTAACAATCATAGAAACCATTCCACTGTAATTATGTTTATTATATGCTGTATAGTTTTATTTAAAATTCAAATTGGTCAGGAAATTTGTCACCATAGCTATACAAAATATTAACGCTATTGAAAATAGTGGTACATGGTAGAACATCCATCTAAATATATATAACTCAAAGGTTACTGACTGACATAGTGATCTATCAACGCACAGCCCAAACCACTGGACGGATCGGGCTGAAATTTGGCATGCAGGTAGATGTTATAACGTAGACATACGCTAAGAAAGGATTTTGATTAATTCTACCCTCAAGGGGATAAAATAGGGGATGAAAGTTTGTATGAAACTTTGTCAATTTTAAACCGATCGGGCTGAGACTTTGCATGCATAAAGCTACTATGACGTAGGCATCCCCTATGGATTTTAATAAATTCCACCCCTAAGGGGACAAATTAACACGAGCGAAGCCGCGGGTAAAAGCTAGTGTAAAATAACACCGTTAATCTTCCTAAAATAAATAAATAAATAGAAGTGCGAAATTTTATATATTTTTAATGCCGAATCATGAAAAAAACAAAATAAATAAAAATGTTTTTGGGGTGTGTGTTCAACCTATTCTCAGAACTATCGAGTATAGATTAAATTCATCAAAGATCATAAATAAGTCATCCCGTAGTTGGTACGTGAAAGAGTAACGGACATCCATTTCTACATCTATATATCCATAATCATACGGACGAGACAAATGTCTTATGTGTACGTTGAATATTCTTAGTAATTTATTCATTCCGAATGTTCTTCTAAATCTGCCTGAAAAAGATTCAAAAGTCGTATAAAACATTTTCACTTTAAAAATGCCCATTATAAAATTAAAGAGTTTGTAAATATTAATAATATCTTTGTAGAAAAAACTTAAAATTCATAGCGCTGACTATATTATGATTGTACTAAGAATGAGTGCGTAGCGCATGCCTCTTACTTATTATTATATAATTATTTATTAAAAAAGAACATTTATTTATTCAAAAGAGCAACACACAAGTTTCTTGCTCATTCCTCTTGTGTTGAATCTGCGTTCCGAATGAGTGGTAGAATAAAAAATATGACTATTCAAAAGTGATTGTACTATTTTTCAATAATGATTATTTCTATTTCTATTTCTATTCCTATACATTATGATTAACTAAGGTAAGTCTGTTTCAAACTGAAACAATACTTTTATATTTGTTAAATTACATTCTAACAATTACCACTCATATATATGGATATATAATATTATATGGATATATAATATTTTGTTTAATTCCGCTACAATTAACATGTGTGAGACTACGAATATTCGGTGTGGAAACCTGACCAGTTACGACCTTCTCCAGTGGCGATCAAATTCCGACCGATATTGAGTCTTACTCCATCGAGTAGTGAAATGTACTTCCGCAAAATAACACCTAATTCGATTAAATATTCTAACAAAGTAGAGTCCTCGAGTGGCGACCACGGACCGGAAGACGCAGCGTGGGAAGGCCTCCAGCAAGGTGGACCGACGATCTGGTCAAGATCGCTGGAAGGCATTGGATGCGAGCAGCGCAGGACCGATCGTCGTGGAGATCTTTGGGGGAGGCCTATGTCCAGCAGTGGACGTCTTCCGGGCTGCGATGATGATGATGATGATTCTAACAATTGACTAAATAATATTGGCTCATATTATATATATTTACATAATTAAATGATTTTTGATTTAATACAATTTTTAACATACAATACAAAATACATAAAATAAAGTTAAATGCTAAGATACCGTATCGTACCTAGCTTAAAGGTTCCCATAACACTCGCAGCATTTCCATTTTTAAATATTGTTACATAAATAATATTACAATAGTTGATGTAACACTGATTTCTCATTTAAACGTAAATAATTGATTAAACTTTTTTTTCGGACTACTCTAATGCTGTTGGCCGCAGCTGGTCTTTACAGCTTCACCGGACGATAGGGGACAAGTGCAGATGGCACTCCAAACCCGCGGAAGGACTTATGGAGCGGCTGAAGGCCAACTCCCGCCTGACGGATACGACTTTAGTCTTTTATATTTACATTTCTACATTTGTAATGTTACATTTCATACATACATACATTGTAATGTTTATATTTCCTTTGCACGAGTTTCGAGTACATTTTTTGGTTACAATAGAATAATTTAACGATATTTTTCTACGGATAAAAGCGGCAATAACAACACGAATACAACGTGAATGCATGTTAATGAAAAAGCACTTGAAATATTGCAATGTATTGATAAACTGCAGCTTGGATACGTAAATGAATAACGAATATAGGGTTGCCAACCATACTTTTTTAATTTTAAACCGATCGGGCTGAGACTTATAGGGTTGCCAACCATATTTTTTCAATTTTAAACCGATCGGGCTGAGACTTATAGGGTTGCCAACCATATTTTTTCAATTTTAAACCGATCGGGCTGAGACTTATAGGGTTGCCAACCATACTTTTTCAATTTTAAACCGATCGGGCTGAGACTTTGCATGCATAAAGCTACTATGAAATACGCACGTTTAAAGTAGGTAGTAACACTTGAGCTGGTAGCGCGGGGTCACTGTCTTTGTCTACATTTACTTGCTCATTTTTTCCTGCCAATTTCGCTGATTCTCGCGTCATATGTGTATAGACACCTAATAGTTGTGTACCCGTGAAGGAAGCTAATTTACACTTTAGAGAAGACCTGCTAGTCAAAGATCGATGAAAATTACAATTTTACTATTAATTATTATAGATTACAAATAGAAAACACATAGACCGATACAAACAATCATATTCATAAATACAAAAATATTTGTGCCGTGCGAGGAATCGAACCGGCGACCATCGTAAATAAGGCGGTATGCTAAACTGCTAGTATTATATAAACGTGAAAGTTTGTGAGTATAAATGTATAGATGGATGAATGGATGTTTTTTAGTCTTTCACGCAAAACTACTGAACGGATTTTAAAGGATTTTGTAAATAAACTAGCTTTTAATAAAAAAAAAAATTCCATTGAGTTTCTTACTATTTCTTCTCAATTGGATCTATATACCGAACTGGAGGGTAGGGAAAAATATTATAATGTAAAAACTTGACCTTCCGTTATAATTACCAAAAATAAAGTAGGATACGTTATTTACGATACGAATAAAGTAATACTATACTTTATAATAATAAAGTATGATTGGCAACCCTACATACGTTATTCGTATCGTAAATAACGTATCCTACTTTATTTTTGGTAATTTTACTTTATACTTTTACATACAAATAAAGTAAGCAAAAATACTTTATTCTCAACTTTTACTGTGATGAAACAAAATACTCATTATAGGTACTTAACGATTTATAATTACTGAACGAAATGTTAGATGTCAGTTGTGAGTTATGATATTTGTCTCAGCACACTATCGACGAAATTGTACAATAATGAACCGATGGTTTTGTTTATAATTGAAGATTAAAAACGAATTGTTTATTTATTTAAATTTAAATGTTGATTGTCAAACAAGCTTTACAACATTTATAGATAACAAAAAAAATAGGTAGCATATGCTAAAAGCACAAAAAAATAAGTTTTTAAAAATCCTTTTTTTCCCCCCTAATACCTACTTTATTTTTTTTCTATTTACTTAGGTTTTTTTTGTCAAAAAAAAGTTGGCAACCCTAAACGTACTCCATTCTTTTATTGTTCAAGCACCATGTTTTACATGAGTAATACTTAATGGCTGCGAGCATATTTTCAATAATGAAATGGTAGCTTTTATTTATCATGTTTCGTTTGTACGCCTTTTTAATTTCAAATTAATTAATTTCACATCGAGTTCATTTACTTATTATAATTTTACTTCGGAGCTGTTTATAATTTTTTATAGCATAGAGAAGCAAAAGAGCGTATGTGTAAATGCTGATAAGTTATTACCATCGCCCATCATTATAATTTTACTTCGGAGTTGTTTTAATTTTTTATAGCATAGAGAAGCAAAAGAGCGTAAGTGTAAATGCTGATAAGTTATTACCATCGCCCATGAGTACAAGCATTATAATTTTACTTCGGAGTTGTTTTAATTTTTTATAGCATAGAGAAGCAAAAGAGCGTAAGTGTAAATGCTGATAAGTTATTACCATCGCCCATGAGCACAAGCATTATAATTTTACTTCGGAGCTGTTTTAATTTTTTATAGCATAGAGAAGCAAAAGAACGTAAGTGTAAATGCTGATAAGTTATTACCATCGTCCATGAGCACAAGCCACGCTAACAATTCTCCCACTATGACAGCATTGCAATTATTAAATCTATTTTTAGGTAAGGTCCAAGATGCTGACATATACAGAAGCCTTGCCTTCCATAATAAATAAAATAAGAATGTTTTTATCATTGTATAATTTAAGTAGTAAAAATAGTTTTAAAATATAAACGTGTTGGCAATTAGCTGGATTTTTTTTTTATTGGATTTTTGGGCTATTGTCAGATGTGTAGCACCTGTAGCACTGCGACCTACATAGATCTATTGTGCTCGCCCTTTTCAGAGTTCGCTACCTAGACCCGTCAGGGACAAGAACTGAAGGATATTCTTAGGAGCGATCTTTTTTATCTCCTCGGGAAAGAGTGTAAACTTTCCAAAGGAGAGCTGTAAGTTTATATTGTGTTAATTAAATAAATAAATAAATGAGCACCCGAAACACATGGGGCATTTCAGACGAGTTACAGGTCGTATGCTTTTTCTTGAAAGTTTCATTAGGTTTCACTAGCTGTGTCCGTGGTTTAACCCGTAAGGAATTTGTAGCCTATGTGTTATTCTGATGTATAAACTACATTACTGTAAAGTTTTATCAAAATTCAAAAATCATTTATTCATGTAGGACACTTTAGCCGCTTATGAACGTCAAGTTTTTACATTATATTTTTTTTCCCTAACGTCCAGTTCGGTATATAGATCCAATTGAGAAGAGCTGGCAAGAAACTCAATGGAATTATTTTTTTTATTAAAAGCTAGTTTATTTACAAAATCCATCAAAATCCGTTCAGTAGTTTTGCGTGAAAGAGTAATAAACATCCATTCATCCAACTATACATTTATACCCCCAAACTTTCACGTTTATATTAATTGTAAAATTGTAATTTTCATCGATATCCTACCTTTTCAGGTACTCAATTATTAGGTGTCAATACACATATGCTTTTTGACGCGAGAATCGGCAAAATCGGCAGGAAAAAATGAGCAAGTAAATGTAGACAAAGACAGTGACCCCGCGCTACCAGCTCAAGTATTACTACCCACTTTAAACGTGCGTATTTTAGCGCCTTTTTGTGATAATTAATTTACTATGCAAAATGGCGGGTGTCTGACTATGGTGCACAGATAAAGAGTTAATGATAATTTATAAATCTTAAACGTGGTGTTTGAAAACAAAATCTATGGTAAATAAATTTTAAAAGACAGTGAAATAATATGAAGTCGCACACTAATTACGTGCGAAAGAGTGAAAAAAACAGCGATGTGCTCGCGGCTTTGCTCGCGTTAATTTGTCCCCTTAGGGGTGGAAATTATCAAAATACTTTCTTAGTGGATGCCTATGTCATAGTAGCTTTATGCATGCAAAGTCTCAGCCCGATCGGTTTAAAATGGACAAAGTTTCATAAAAACTTTCAACCCCTATTTTATCCCCTTGGGAATAGAATTAATCAAAATCCTTTTCTTAACGGATGCCTACGTCATAACATCTACCTGCATGCCAAATTTCAGCCCGATCTGTCCAGTGATTTGGGCTGTGCGTTGATAGATCACTACGTCAGTCACCTTTGAGTTTTATATATTTAGAAGTGAGACAGTGAAATAGAGAAAGAAGAAGAGATGGATGGATTGTGTGAAAGATGATATGAATAAAAGAAGAGTATGTTTAGATATGACGACCGACAGAGAGCAGTGGAAGAGAATGACATACTGCGCCGACCCCAAATAATGGGATAAAGGCAAGGCAATGATGATGACAGTGAAATAACATGACGACGTGATACAATTACGTGCGATAGAGTGAAAAAAAATATAGCGATTGCGCGCGGTAGCTTTTCAGCGTTAAAACGCGAGCGTTTCTAATCGCGCGAAAAAGAACGTGTCGTGTAAAGACAGTTAAGTTCTTAAATAGAGTTACTGGTTGATTCTCATTCGCTTCGTTCTTGTCAGAACGGTCGTGGTTATTACGTAGTGGGATGTGAGGCTGATGTCATCCGCTGCAGGACAGCTCGCCATTTGTCTCTACTGTTTGCCATTCTGGTACACTCGTGGAGTGGACCGCCTATTGCTGCTTTGATTTGGTCGGTCCATCGCATGGGTGATCGTCCACGGGGTCTAGGACCATCACTGGTTGATAGTGAGAGTCAATTCTGATATCTCAAAAATGAAACGATTACTTAGATAATCGTTGATGTAATAATTAAAATATAACAAATGTAACTTCCCTTCAATCGTGGTCAAGTCACGAAATACCAGACTGTCTGGTCTTCCGCACCCCCCTAGGGAGGTGAAAGTTTTTTTTAAGCATGATAATGGAATGGTGCACCCGCCTGCGCTAACGGTTTACGCTGGCGGGGCACCAGTGAAGGATGATAAGATGAGCATGAGGTCAGGACAAATCAATGAGGAATTTATCAAGATGGTTTCCAGGGGGAACCGCGTGGAGGTCAACCTGACATGGTACATTGCTAGCAATGGGGTCAACAGTCCTCATTACTAACAATCCCCTTCCCCCCGGGGAGGTGAAGGTTGGGGCCTTGGGGTGAACCCCTTTGCTCCGGCATCTACTCCGGGAGCAACAACTTCCGGGTGGCTAGATCAAAACCTCTAGGGCAAGTATACGTTAGTATAAATTGCTTTTTTCCTGTTTTGTTGTTTCTTTTACGAAAAATCAGCTACACACAATAACAGATTTTATTCACTACAGATATACTGATGGTGTGATTGAAAAGAGATCGACAATATACAGTTTTCGTCTGTCTGTTTGTTCCGGCTACTCTCTGAAATGGCTGGACCGATTTTGACGGGACTTTTTTTAACAGGTAGCTACTGTAAACAGACAGAAAGACAAAAATTTAAAAAAATGTTATTTTGTTGTATGTACCGTATTTATATTCATATGCATGTTGTAAAAAACGATTATTTCAATATTACAAACAGACACTCCAATTTTTTTTATATGTATAGATTAGTAACATTGTATTTTATATAATTAGAAGGGTTTGTTGCCGTATTATCCCCATACTGATATAACAAAAATTTAATATGTTTTTATATGAAAAATGAAATTAATATTTAAAGAAAAGCTAATAAGGTCCATTTTAATTCAAATACATGTTATGAATATCTCATTAACTTTCCGGCCTTATTGCCTTACATTTTTGTAAAAATATTTACTTGCGGTTTATTTATTATTACTGTTTGCTTTTCATAGGTTTCCAGTTCACAAGTCCTCTAAGGAAATGCTATATTTATTCTATATAAATGCTTTGAATTTCATTTTATATTTAACTAGCTTTTGCCCGCTGCTTCGCTCGCGTTAATATATCCTCTTACGGGTGGAATTTATCAAAATACTTTCTTAGAGGATGCCTATGTCATAGCAGATTTATGCATGCAAAGTCTCAGTCCGATTGGTTGAAAATTGACAAAGTTTCATACAAACTTTCATCCCCTATTTTATCTCCTTGGGGGTAGAATTAATCAAAATCCTTTCTTAGCGGATGCTTACGTCATAACATATAACTTCATGCCAAATTTCAGCCCGATCCGTCCAGTGGTTTGGGCTATGTGAATTTTCAAAAAAAAAAAAGAAAAAAAATATATAAACAGTTCTTTCGACTGTGGTGTTATTACTTTAATAATACAATTCGTGACATTTCCGCATATAATTAATCGTCGCGTGATTTTGAATTGTAATAGTTAATATATGATTATAAATATAAACAAAATTTAACTGTCTGTTTGTAATATTGAAATAAACGTTTTTTACTACATGCATATGAATATAAATACGGTACATATACCAAAATAACATTTTTTACAATTTTTGTCTATCTGCCTGTCTGTCTGTCTGTTTGTTCCGACTAATCTCTTGGCTGGACCGATTTTTTATCGCTGACCGACGGGACTTTTTTTAGTAGCTAGCTGATGTATTATGCAGTAACTTAGGCTACTTTTAGAAAAATAAAGTTAAATTCCAAGCGGACGAATTCGCGGGATCAGCTAGTTTATACATATAATGTCAGTCCAATTAACACAGCGCCGTCTAGACCCAAGTTAAGCTACCTAAAGCTTGTGTTATGGGGTACTAGATACAATTACATAGATTTATTATTTTTCTTAAATACATACATATTATACATACAAAACACCCAATCGTACTCCTGAATAAAATGTTTGTACTGTGCGAGGAATCGAACCCGCGACTATCGCAAGTATGGCGATGTGCTAAACCGCCATTTAAACAAAGTTATTCTCGATAAACTTCAATCATGCCAAGTCTCACACTTTCCGGCACATGCAATGCATTTAAAAATGAGTGGTAAATTTGTTTGTTTTAATGGTAACTGTAAAAGTAATTATTGTGTGGTGACCTACAACTGTCACCTGAACTTAACAAGGTAAAAATATAATAGGTATAAAAAAATTACGTGCATAAGTGGCTAAAGATACGAACATGAAAGTATTTATTTCTAAAGGAATAAATGTGTTGGAGCTATTTTACATATGTATAATATGGCGAACGTATAAAAATAAGGGTTGATGATAAAAGGGTAACAATTCAGGGTTGAATGTATAGTATTTTAATGCTTAAACATTAAAAAAATAAAACAAAAAAAAAATTATTTATTTATTTATTCATTTCAATATTACAACACCATTACAGTATATACAAATCGGTGTCGCAACTTAGTACAGTATACATATATATATATATATATATATATATATATATTTACAACATAACATATTTTATTACATAATATAAACATTATAAAAATTCTAGATACTTTTGAATGGCTTCTGTGATCTTCGGCAGACTACAATCAAAAATATCAATATCATTTCTGATATTGTTCAGTATCTCTAAAGCACGGGAACAGGTGAATATTTTAGTAAATTGATCCTGGATACTGGAATACTGAATAAAACGGGATGACGGCGCGCGCCCATGTAACCATTGGGTACCCATAGCTTGAATATTTCTGGGTGATGCAGCCAACCTCGCAGCACACTCACAACATATTTCACGAGAGAGACATCTCTTCTCACCGCTAATTTATTATACCCAACCATGCCCATTACAAATAAACTCGGATACATCATGGGGTAGTAAGGATAAATACCGTATTCCTTAAAGTATAAAATATTCGATTGGATCACCCTCATCACTTAGGCGTATGAAAAATAATTTACGTCCTATTCTCAGATCTGTAATTTACTCACAAGATTGCTTTAGAATCGGTCAAGCAGTTTCGGAGACGTTTTGTTACAAATACTGTGACATGAGAGTTTATATCTCTTTTATAAGGCGTGGGAACATTATAATATTTCTCTTTCTGGTCTCTTTATTTGTTCAAAAACATAGTATAACAGATGTCAATCTAAATATGTATAACTCAAAGGTGACTGACACAGTGATCTATCAACGCACAGCCCAAACCACTGGACGGATTGGGCTGAAATTTGGCATGCAGGTAGATGTTATGACATAGGCATCTGCTAAGAAAGAATTTTGTTTAATTCTACCTCCAAGGGGATAAAATAGGGGATGAAAGTTTGTATGAAACTTTGTCACTTTTAAACCAATCGGGCTAAGACTTTGCAGGCATAAAGCTACTATGGCATCCCCAAAGAAAGGATTTTGATAAATTTCACCCCTAAGGAGATAAAATAGGTGATGAAAGTTTGTATGAAAGTACTGTAAAGCCGCAAAAACTATACCTAATAATAATACTTCTTAACGCGAGCGAAGCCGCGGGCAAAAGGTAGTTAAAGTATAAGATCTTGTGTTTTGCCCTAACAATCTCATGCAAAATATTATTGTATAAAGCTGTACACAATTGTCCATCAATCGTTACGTTAATTAATCGGCCAATTGCGGGTAGCCTGCGAATGAGCAAGAGGCGGTGACACGCGGTTGGATGGGTGGCCGTTGAGTCATTCCAACTCGACAATCAGATTCGACGTCACGTATCCTATTATTTAATATATTAATGTTATAGTTTTAATCACGCAATACATTGAATCTTTAAAAAATATAAAATTCATTGAAGACCACCTAATGTTCCTGTGGAACACCTGACCAGAGAAAATCACTCAACAACATACCAGAGAAAGAAATATTTAAAATAATAGTAAAATGTAATAATTAATAATCTTCGTGTTACTATTTGTATACAGTAGTACAGCTCCGTCGACTAATTTGCCGTTTCTAATTACATAAACGGTTAAATAAACTCTGGCAACAATATGGAACAATAATGAACTTCGCGTAAACACGTTTACGTAAAGTGGATACATCAGTTACTATGTAATATGTAACCTAAGAATATCCTTCAATTCTTGTACTTGACGGGTGTAGATAGCGAACTCTGAAAAAGGGCAAGCACAATAGATATACATATATATGTAAGTTGGAGTGCTACAGGTCCAAGTACCTGACAATAGCCTAAACCCCCCAATATATAATACTAGCTACTCGCTCTGGCTTCGAATGGGTGCTGTTCCTGAAGGGGATGAAATAGGGGTTGAAAGTCTGTGCATCCGAAGAATGTTAAATTTTGCCTATTCCACTTAAATACAAGCTGCTATTAACATTGCTGACAAGCAATGAATCAACCTTCCAAATATAAATGAAATAGGGGTTGAAAGTATGTGCAGACGAAGAAAGTTCAGTTTTGCCCATTCCACTTAAATACAAGCTGGTACGAGTATCGTTGACAAACAATGAATCAAGCTACCAACTACAAACAATTTACGAGCACCTGTACAGTTCGACAATATAGAGCCAGCGTCGTAAATGTACGACTAGTCAGTGGAATATTTTACGAGGTTGTAGCACATTCTGGTGACAATACGAGACACCTACTGCAATTTTATAGTTGGTATCTAATTGACATTGTAGTAAATATCGTGTTAGGGGTCATCCCCTATTTCAACCCCTTTCCTGATAAAGGGGATGAAATAAGGGTTGAAAGTTTATGTAGCCGGAGAATGTTCAGTTTTGCCCATTCCACTTAAATACAAGCTGGTACGAGCATCGTTGACAAACAATGAATCAAGCTACCAACTACAAACAATTTACGAGCACCTGTACAGTTCGACAATATAGAGTCAGCGTCGTAAATGTACGACTAGTCAGTGGAATATTTTACGAGGTTGTAGCACATTCTGGTGATAATACGTGACACCTACTGCAATTTTGCTGTTTATACCTAATTGACATTGTAGTAAATATCGTGTTAGGAATCATACTCTATTTCAACCCCTTTCCTGATAAAGGGGATGAAGTAGGGGTTGAAACTTTATGGAGCCGGAGAATGTTCAGTTTTGCCCATTCCACTTAAATACAGGCTGGTACGAGCATCGACGACAAACAATGAATGAAGCTACCAACTACAAACAATTTACGAGCACCTGTACAGTTCGACAATATAGAGCCAGCGTCGTAAATGTACGACTAGTCAGTGGAATATTTTACGAGGTTGTAGCACATTCTGGTGATAATACATGACACCTACTGCAATTTTGCTGTTTATACCTAATTGACATTGTAGTAAATATCGTGTTAGGAATCATACTCTATTTCAACCCCTTTCCTGATAAAGGGGATGAAGTAGGGTTGAAACTTTATGTAGCCGGAGAATGTTCAGTTTTGCCCATTCCACTTAAATACAGGCTGGTACGAGCATCGACGACAAACAATGAATCAAGCTACCAACTACAAACAATTTACGAGCACCTGTACAGTTCGACAATATAGAGCCAGCGTCGTAAATGTACGATTAGTCAGTGGAATACTTTACGAGGTTGTAGCACATTCTGGTGTTGATACGTGGCACCCACTGCAATTTTATAGTTTGTACCCATTTGACATTGTAATAAATATCATGTTAGGGGGTTTATTGTTAAAGTTTTACAATACGGTTTAAAGGTTTAGCGATATATATATATATATATATATATTAATCCCAAGACAATTCACACAGCGCCATCTAGTCCCAAGTTAAGCTAGCTAAAGCTTGTATTATGGCTACTAGATAACTGATACAAATACATAGATTTTTTTTTATAAATACATATATATTATACATAGAAAACACCCAGACCGATACAAACAATCATACTCATGAATACAAATGTCTGTGCCGTGCGAGGAATCGAACCCGCGACCATCGGACGTAATGCGGTGTGCTAAACCGCTAGACCATCGAGGTCGTCAACAGAGTTATATTTATTATAGACATATCGGAAGCAAATTAACAAGTATATGACGTTTTGGGTGGTCTAATGGTCTAGCATGCTGCTTTACTTCCACTGGTCGCGGGTTCGATTCCTCGCACGGTGTAAATATTTATATTCATGAACATTGTTTGTTTTGTATCGTTATGGCTATATTCTATGTATTTACATAAAAAATCAAAGTATTTATATCAGTTGTCTAGTATCCATACCACAAGCTCTGCTTACCGTGGGACTAGATGTCGTTGTATTAATTGTCCAGAGACAAATAAAAGATAGTTTTGACCCTGAGAAAGGACATAAGCTACTTTTAATTGCGAAAAAAGGGTAGTAAGGGGTTGAAAGGGGAGATGAAGGGTTGTATATCGAGATAGGTTGGAAGTATTGAGATTTTAAAGCCAGAAGCTGAAATTTATCTTTGAGCTTGTTGATTAAATATAAACAAATATGACATTCAAAGTTTGTAAAAATGTTACCATTAATTATTTTATTCATTACAAGGGCAACACCTAAAATAGGTGAAAGTTTGTATGGAAATTCGTCATTTTTAAGCTAAAACAATGAAATTTTATTTTGCTTTCTTGAGTTAGATTATTAAATACTTTTTCTTTATTTGGCCAAGGTCTCTATAATACAGGTACGAAGTCGCAGGCATAGCTAGTATAACATAAATCTCAAAGATATCTACACCGTGCATCAAAAATCTTTTCAGTTTTGAAATTGATAAAGTTTGTATTATAGTATAGAATGGAGAAATAGATTATTTCCACACATATTTCCGTTATGGTATCGGAAATAAGCTCGACCGACGGGTATCGTTTGACGCCGATGTGTTTACGACAGAGAAATAAATCAAGTAGAAATGGAAGCAATTTATAGAAAGTACACATATTTTGAAATGATATAGAAAACTTTATATTTATTGAACAGTTACAGGATATACGTATAATTAGTAAAAATCACGGGATATTACCACGTTTTATATTTATTTATATAACACAGGGCACAAACGAGCATGCGGCTCACCTGATGGTAAGTGATTACCGCCGCCCATGAGCACCCGCAACACCAGGGGAATTGCAAGTGCGTTGTCGGCCTTTTAAAAAGGAATAAGCTCTTTTCTTGAAGGTTTCAATATCGTATCGTTCGGAAATATAATTGCTGGAAGGTGATTCCACAATGTCGTTGTGGAATCACATATATATATATATATATATATATAATAGCTGTCCCGGCAAACGTTGTTTTGCCTTAAAATAAAAAAAAATTAGGGGTGGACTACCCCTAACATTTAGGGGGATGAAAAATAGATGTTGGCTGATTCTCAGACCTACTCAATACGCTCACAAAATTTCATGAGAATCGGTCAAGCCGTTTCGGAGGAGTATGGGAACGAAAACTGTGACACGAAAATTGTATGTATAAGATTATGGAATAGAATAGAATAGAAAATCATTTATTCAAATAAACTTAATTTAAGCACTTTTGTATAGTCAACATTTTTTTAAATCTACCGCTTATTCGGAAAGCTGTCTCATCACAAGAAGAATAAGCAAGAAACTTGTGTGTTGCTCTTTTAAACAATCCTTGTAAGTTTACATTTTACAAGTCGAAACGTGTGAATACAAACTACCAACCAGCACTAATTTATTTAGGCTCAAATATAAAAACACAATAAGATTAAATCAGTCGTAGTGATAAATTATATTAGACATTTCACAGTGTCTACATATAAATACACTGCACGTAAGATTGTAAATGCCTAACACCCTCGCGTGTTCGGATCCTGACAGTATTTATGGTTTGCCTTGTTTCGTTGCACTGAATAATTGAAGATAGTCAATGTGCGGTAGATTTATAAGCACTAAATAACAGCTTACATTCCCAGTTGTTAAGTTTCTACTATGTGTAACATACATCTTTTTACTAATGGACTAGTTGTGCCCGTATCTTCGCGTGCGTGTACGTTTACAGACAACAAAATGTAACTGAATGTCAACGATATAATAGTAATTTACCATTGTATTCTTTTCGTTGCGAACTGTAGATCGGTGGTCTAGCGGTCTAGCACACCGGTTTACGACCGATGGCCGCGGGTTCGATTCCTGACACGGCTCAAACATTTGTATTCATGAGTATGATTGTTTGTATCGGTCTGGGTGTTTTCTATGTATAATATGTATTTATTTACAAAAAAAAATATCTAGGTATATGTATCAGTTATCTAGTACCCATAACACAAGCTTTAACTAGCTTAACTTGGGTCTAGATGGCGCTGTGTGAATTGTCCTGAGATTATTATGTAGATGTATTTTAATTATATGTTTGCTGTAAAAATTTATTGCAGAATTTTTTAATAGCCTTTTGCTATTTGAGAGTTACATTATTTTAGATCGCAGAAGCATAGACCTTAGCATCTTTGCCTGTCGTACAGAGCATACGTTTTATAGAATTAGATATTATTTTGCGGAAGTTCATTTCATTATTTAATATATTTATATTATTTTGTTTAATTCCGCTACGATTATCACGTGTGAGATCATAAGTATTCAGTGCGGAAACCAGACCACCGCTACTGGAGAATAGAATAGAATAGAAAATATTCAAATAAACTTAAATAGAAGCACTTTTGAATAGTCATCACATTTTTTTAATCTACCGCTCGTTCGAAAAGCTGTCTCATCACAAGAAGAACGAACAATAAACTTGTGTGTTGCTCTTTAAAATAATTTTATTATTACTTTACAATTTAAATACAAAGCATTGGAAGCGTTACGATCTTTTCTATTGGCGATCGAATTCCGACCGTTATTGAGTTTACACGCATATTGCAATAGAAATCCATTAAGTAGTATATAAAGTGTCTGTACAACGCAATCTGTCAGTGTTTATTCACCAATTCATAGATTTACAATAAATAATTATTTTATTTGTTCCAGAAAATTCCTTAATATAATAAACCAATGAGTGGCGAAAAACTTAAGTACTAAGTTAAAAATTTGCGCAGTATTTTTCTTCTAGAGAAATATTATGTATCTAAAGAATTTATAATATCCTATTTAATTGGTTGTCTAATACATCCAGCGTCAAAATATACCGGAAAATGTGGAAGGATTTTGAAAACTCGTCGCAACTACCGACCGGGTTTGCTCATCAATAATGGATGTAAAGTTTGACCTGTGCCGTGAGATATAGGTTTTGGTTGTGTCGGGGAATTTGCTTCCAATATCTGTATAGATTTTTATCTCTTTGCGCCCATTTCTAATCCGAGCTGTTAGATATATGGGTTTGAAATTAAATCAAATCCATGACGTTGTAATAAAACAGTAAAGATGATATAGGTGTGCCCACATTTGTCTCTCCCATTACCCCCAAATATGTCTCCAAATTTTTTTTCAACAGGACAGTGAAGAAACGTAGCTATGATATATTAGTCTTTTGGATTGGTAATGCATTAATAGTACCATAAGCGTCAAATAATGATGTGATTTTGATATATAATGATACAGATGACTGTACCTCTGATCGATCCCCTTTTCCAAACCACTCCGATTGATCTAAAAGGGAATCAAAAATACCACGTCTAGAGCCGAGGTTAGAATCCCTAGCCGTGCTTCAAACTCGTTTCGAAGTCGACTTCCGAAGCTGTCAGGCAGGAGTTAGCCTTCAGCCGCTCCGAAGTCCCTCCGCGGGTTTGGAGTACCATCTGCACTCGCCTCCTATCGTCCGGTAAAAGCCAGCTGCGACCAACAGCGTTAGAGTAGTCCAAAATAGATGGTGACGGTTATCATTTACCATTAGCTTAGGTTGTCGAATTAGAAAATTCGTCGGAGAAGAACATTCGTCGGAGAACTGACTTGATTTGTTTGACAAAGTTTTGTCGTTCTGTTCATACTTTCTCATTTTTCATTAGGTAGGTACGAGAATATATAAACCCAATGTAAAAAATCCGAAATCCTCGATCATTTTTTGGATTAGTTTAGATTATTATAGAATAGAATAGAATAGAATAACATTTATTATATCACATATCTCAACACAATAAAAACGATGCTTTTAGCTGCATATAAATTATTATATAAGATAAACATAAATAAAAACAATGCATTAAATTAGAGATGAAATCATTGTATACAGAAAAAAATAAAACTAAAAGAGACGTAACAACAGAGTAACGAACATATAAATAATAATAATAATAAAAAACCAATACTAAGTAATAATAATAGAGTAAAATGCATATCCTATCCACCACTGCGGAGCATCGTCACCGCGTCACTGTGTACTGACGTGCGTGTAAGAGCTCTCAGCATTATGTCATGACAAAAGCCACGCTGATTTTCAGTGGAACCCCGAATAAGTAATTCACGGACAAATGTGCAGATAATATAAGAAAGAAAGAAAGAAAAACATTTATTGTCAACCATTTTTACATATACATATATACATACATACATACACACTTAGGACAATTACAATAATAATTTATCTTATTTCTAAATATGGTTGACAACATGACTGACACTCAGCATATGCCGTGACAGCTAACTGTCACGGCGCTGGTATTCTGTGCCTGCCATTAGTGACAACACGTACAGCTCGATGTCAGTTTTTTGACCTTTGACATCTGTCAGATGTCATTATTGTTACTGACAGCAAAATTTTTACACGTGTTCGAGACCTGCCACGTACACAATTACAATTTTAAAATTAATATTAAGGAACAGAAAAATACTACAGTTACTAAAATACTACAAGCACAACAAGAAAAAACACAACACAGAGGGATTATTCTCCGCTACATCAAGCCACCATCCACCGCCGTGCCCATCGTGCAGATCCAAAAGGTAATTTAATTTAATTAGACAATTTTTGACTATTAATAAGATGTTCTCTAAGACATTTACTAAAACTATATTTTGTGGTTTTAGCACGTAATGGAGGCGGAATATTATTCCAGCAAGACGTAGCGGAGTATCTGAAAGAGCCCCTGAAAGACACAGTTCTATGTTTTTGAGTAGTAAGCAGATGAGAGGAGGCCCTTGTGCGATAGTTATGACTATCACGAGACCACGACAACTTTTCAGCAAGATATGGAGGTTTATTTGTTTTAATGATTCCAAATAAGAGAGTGGCAAAGTGTAACTGTCTTCTAAAATTCATCTTCAACATATTTCCTTTGTTGAGATAAGGTGTGACATGTGCACGTGGAGGAACATGATAACAAAAACGTGCACAAGCATTCTGTACACGCTGTATTAAGCGCTCTGATCTTGCAAGAAGACAAGGTCCAAATGTTGCATCTGCATAATTCAACTTTGACAATACAAGAGACTCACACAACTTTATCCTCAATTCCACCGAAAGATATTGTCTAATTTGGTACAAAAGCTTAAGTCGATAAAAACTATTCCTGGTGGCCTCAATTATATGTTTCTCAAACTTCATGTTAGAATCAAAGAGAACTCCTAGATTCCTTGCCTCCGTTACTCTTTCAATAGATTTCCCATTTATAGAAACAGGCAATGTCATACATTCTATAATACCATTCACCTGTTTCTTTGTACCAAGAATTATATATTTTGATTTGGTTGGATTAAGCACCAGGCAGTTCTTATTTGACCACAGACTAACTCTCTCTAGATCTTCATTTAATTTTCTAATACTGTCCAGTGTATTCTTCGGGTGACAATCAATATACAATTGCAGATCATCTGCGTAAAGATGATATTTGCAATGCTGCATGCAATCAATGATATCAGCACTGTACAGAATAAAGAATTGGACCAAGAATTGATCCTTGAGGCACTCCTCTGTGTACTGATCTAGGTGCTGAATAATTTCTTGTTCCACAATTTGATTGAATCTCCACTATCTGCATTCGTCCAGTGAGATAACTATGGAACCAGGAGACTGCGCAAGAGTCAAATCCATAGTATGACAGTTTTGACAGCAACAATGATGAGTTTATTGTTTCGAAAGCACGAGAAAAATCTAACAATGCCAAGACTGTCCCCCTACCCTGATCCTGCTCATTTATTGTATTGTCAATAACATCAAGTAAAGCGGTAGTGGTGCTGTGTGACTTACGGAAACCTGACTGAAATTTTGGGAGTATATTTTCTTTTTCTAAATAAGTAGTAAGTTGTCGACTTATAGCCCTTTCCAATAACTTGGAAATACAAGGGAGAATATTTATTGGACGAAGATCCTTATATTCAGTTGGATTTGAAGATTTCGGTATTGGTTTTATTAGTGAACACTTCCATAAGTCTGGGAAGATGCCTGAGGTAATTGATTTATTTACTATAGTAGTTATGACACTAAGTGTATATGGTAAAGTGAGCTTGATCATGTCAAGTGAAATAAGATCAGTACCCTGAGCATTGGAATTAAGTGTCCTAATAATATTTATGATATCCTGTTCTGAAACCGTGCTAAACTGAAATACAGATTTACTAAATCGGTTGAATTCATAATATGTAAGTTCAGACAATTCAACAGAATCTCTACCCGGTAAATTCAGGAAATGGCTGTTTAAGGCATCTGGGTTGTCAAATGACTCAGGAATACAGTCCCCATGCATTTTCTTTGGGAGAACAGATGTTTTAAGGTTGGACCATAACTTTTTAGGATTATGAATGTGATTGTTAATGTATTTGTTATAATAGGCAAATTTCTCTGAAACAATGGCTGCCTTTACTACGGCTTTCATGTCTTTATAAAAAAGTTTATGCATTTCTAATTTTGTTTTTTTATACCTTTTATGGCTGTTGTCTCTGATCTTCATCATTTGTTGCAGTGTGTCTGTCAACCATGGAGGAGATGGATGCTTAATTGTCAGTGTTTTCACTGGAGCATGGAGATCAAATAATCCAAGCATAAAATTATTGAAGGCTACAACCATTTCATTTACATCTGCTAGTCCCTCTATATACTTCCAATCTATGCTGTTGCAATCTTTATTGAATTTTTCTATTATTATATTCTTTAGAGGTCTGTATGTAGTACAGTATGGTACCGGTTTAACTCTGTTTAAAGATAGCTCCGCTGATATCAATGCATGAGCACCCAATTCTGGTATATAATTAACTGTCACATTTTTAATTGTAGGAGTATCAGAACAAATTACGTCAATCAATGTTTCACTGTGGTCTGTGAAATGTGTTGGTTCATTTACATATTGATTAAGAGATGTGCACTGAAGAAAATTTTGAAAAAGCCTTACTTTGTTGTCATTGTTTAACAAATTTATATTAAAATCTCCCAACAGAAACAAATGGTCAAATCCAGTAAATGCAGTTATGGACTCTGTCAGTGCATCCAGAAAAAGATTGATGTCTTGCCATGGTGGACGGTATGCAGTGCCAATAATGACTGTGGCCGTATTTATTTTAAAACGAATCCACAACTGCTCGACATTCCCATCACCCGGGTGGGGACAAACCCTGGCACCTATGTTATTTCGTATATAAAATCCTACCCCCCACCACGTCCTCCTCGCACTGCGTCGGGTCGCGGGGCATGGCGCAAGCGATAATCTGGTACCAACGGCGCACGGGCCTCCTCCCCCTCCCTAATCCACGTCTCATTTATTGCCACAATGTCTATAGAATATCGGCCCATGGCGGCTACAAATTCGTCCTGTCGAGTACACAAAGAACCTGCATTGAAAAGTCCCAACTTAATATGACGCGATTTGAACTCTATTTTAAGTTTTGTAGCAATCTATATATACATTGTCTGATATCCATATAATATGTTGCACAAATGCTATGACTTGTTATAAAATGCAGGTAAATATATACTAGATACATTAGACATAACAACCACATGATGTCAATCAACACAGCCGCACATCTACTCCACCAATTGACTAAAAAAATTAACATTATATAAGCCAACATTCCATAGTAATAATTCAGTACACTAAAATATATGTTTTCCCACCCATTCTTCATTATATTACTATACATATTACTACACATACAAAGAATTGTCCATACACTATATTTCATGGTGGTTATTCCTAACTGTTCTTCTACTAACAAATATAAGAGCCAATACATATTTCTACATTCCATGTACATACACATATAAACATTAATAAAATGAATCAAATTACAAGACCAATGTACACATACTACTAGTGCAAACAATTTATAACTATAGCTTAAACCAAAAAAATAAAGAGAATTTGCTAAATAAATGTTATACTGATATATACTTATCATTATTATTTGTACACAAATACAGGGATCACAGCACCCATTGCCTAACACTATAAAAATATTCCTACATTTGATAATTCTTTGATTAAAAACAATAAATATATTAAAATGCAACCTATACTTTATTATTAGGACTAACCACTTCACTGCCAAAAACCTTAATAATGTCTGTTTCAAGTTTTATTCTATGCGCTATACCGTCCTGGCTCCTGCGTGCAAAAATCTTTCCATTTCTTGTCCATATATACCTCCAGCCCTTTTCACGACCGGCTTCTCGGGACTTGTAGAACAGATTTCTATTGTATCGAGTAAGTCTTTCATTTATATAGACTCTATGTGCCTCTCTCGATACTTCCAGGTCTAGTGTCGTAATTCCTCGCCTTACTCGAGCGCTTTGGAGCAGTCGGTCCCGCAATGAGCGTCGGCCGAACGTAACAACTAGAGGGCGCGGGCGGCCGGACGCCTGCTCGCCCCCCGCCGCGCGGCGCCCCCCCACTCGGGACACGGATACTATGTCGCGCTCCTCCAGCGGCACACCCAGCTTGGCTGCTACCACCGATGCTATGTGATACGGATTTTCTCCCTGTAACTCCGGTATGTTCACTATCTCAACATCGTTTGAGAGTAACTCCTGGTCTCGTTCATTTAACTGGGATTGTAACGAATGTACCACTTCCTCTAGCTCAGCTGTGCGGCCCACACCAGCCTCCGAAACCTTTTGCTCTACTACGTCTAGCCTTCGCTCCATGTTGTCTATTCGAGTGTTACAGGCGGCGACCGAAGCTCTGTATTCTGCCATTTCCTGACGAAGAACCTTCATTTCTTCTCGCACACATTTCAGCTCACTTCTAAAATCTTTAATTTCCAGTGCCAGCTCTATTTTAAACTCCTCCGTGGTATTCAACGCCGTGCAATCCATCGATTCATCATCCGCCACATTCTGCCTCTCACGCTTGTCCATGGTATATGTGCTGCTCATACCCTTTACAGGTGTTTCGGATGAGTTATCTCTAGGCATGTTCATTGAGCACCCAGGACAAATCCAGCCAGGTCTAAGTTTAGCTAAGTTTGGAAGCCCCAAACAAGCTGCGTGGTAAATATTTTTACATTTAGTGCATACAGCACCATCTGCCGGTGAGAGGAACTTTCCACAAGCACCACAATTTACAACCATTCTTCTGTGTCAAATAAAATAGATCGCTACTTATTGGTGTTAACGCGTGTCAACAGATGGCACTGTTATCGATCGATACTTGTTGATGTGAACGGGTGTCAAAAGATGGCGCTGATAACTATTTACTTAGTATTGTAATGCACTGAATTTTTCAAATATACCGTCACCAACGAACTTCCAGATCGCCACTATCACAACGACTACTCTGCAATTACTGTATATTATTATTAGATAACACTAAATATTAAGTACTGGATCACTGCTATTAAAATAAACAAATTTTCACAACAATTATAACTATATTTTTATTTTTAACAAATAATTTGACGTAACGATGTACTGTACACCAAGACGTCCGTGACGTCACACATATAAATAATTTAATACAATATCATATATAATAGACTACAGACATAGTTTAAAGGGTATGTATAAATAATAGAATATGCTGTGTGGACTACATGATCATATGTACATTCAATAGCTTATAGGTGTTTCAGTAACAGAGAGTAAATCAGAAATACAAATTTCCATAAATTTATTTTGTGTCCATCAAATTCAAACCTGCATCCTATACGGTCTAAGTCAGATAACCACTAAGCCATAACACTTTCAAATATTCTTGAATGTGTATAATATAGACACGAAATAACATTTCCGTGGTAACTGCCATACAAGGAAAGTATTTTAGGAACACCTTTTGTTTTCATAGGCACTGTCTCGCTTTGGGGATAGGGGAATTTGTTTTCTCTTGGTAAATATGTGTTTTATGAATACGTGTATTATATTATGCTATGCAGAACATAAAGGCGACTAAATACACTAGCTTTTATGACTTTGTAGTGAAATGTTTGAACGTCTTTAGTCTTATATCAGCAGAGAGGTAAATATTGAAATTGTACGTTGTATCCATAAAAATAAAAAATTGTGTACTTAAGGTATGAATACTTAGAATAATATTAAACGTCTTATTACAACAATTATATATTCTACCTGTTAAGAAATATAATATAACTAGCTTTTGCCCGCGGATTCGCTCGCGTTAATTTATCCCCTTAGGGGTGGAATATATCAAAATCCTATCTTAGAGGATGTAGTCATAGTGCTTTATGCATGCAAAATCTCAGCCCGATCGGTTTAAAATTGACAAAGTTTCATAAAAACTTTCATCCCCTATTTTATCCCCTTGGGGTTAGAATTAATCAAAATCCTTTCTTAGCGGATGCCTACGTCATAACATCTACCTGCATGCCAAATTTCAGCCCGATCCGTCTAGTGGTTTGGGCTGTGCGTTGATAGAACGCTATGTCAGTCACCTTTGAGTTATATATATTTAGATAACTAAAATATATTAATAAAGTATCTTCGGCAGTAACTGGCAGCGTTCCCCCTTTCTACCTGTTATATCAAAGTAAGTTTCTTAGTTTCAATTTAAAAAATTAGCCATAATTAATTGCAATTATTATATTGATGTATCTAGGTAACAGTGTCCCATATGTAAGAAGCACTAATAAAAGATGACGACTTATGCTTTGAAGCCGGCTATCGAAAGGGATACCCTAAGTAGCGCCCGTGACTTGTAACAGGGATCTAGGTTTAAAAGGCCCTTTTAGAATGCATTAACACTCACCTTCACTACTAGCAGCTACCCTCCAGGCCCAACTAAGATCAACTAAACCCATTACTAATACAATTAATTTTTGTATCCAAAACACAACCGGCACGATCTGTGCTCATCGACTGAATGCCGCGGCAACGAAAGAGGATTATTCAACTACCGACCTCCGTATTTATAAACCGAAGTCAGTGTAGTAGGTCGGTCTATAAATACTAGATGGCGCTATTTACAATATTTGTAATAATCTATACATTGGGTACTTCATTAGTAATTCTTTTAATAAAATATTGGATTTTTCTACAATATTCATATGAACTCTAACACATAGAAGACAAAAATACGTAAGGTAGGCAAAAATGCTTACTTTTTAAATAGTCTAACATAGAACTGCAAAAATGATCATCATCATCATCATTATCTTATTTATATGTGTATTATGTTTATAATATATATATATATGTATGTATGTATGCTCATAATTTGTTTGTATGTAGTATATTATCATGTATATGTATGATATTATATCTATTTAATATATACTACATTTAATTTCTTAAAACTAAACCGGCTTCGCGTATCTCTGCATTCCCTAAGGTTGGCTGGTAGAGAATGCTATTAGCATTAAGCCCGCCTATTGTAAAAAAATCAATAAAGTTTTAAATAAATAAATAAAATTAACCAAGTATATGACTTACAAAGTTCCCGTCGGATAAATTAATAATAATAATAATATATAATAATAATCTCAGGACAATTCACACAGCGCCATCTAGACCCAAGTTAAAGCTAAAGCTTGTGTTATGGGTATTAGATACTGATACAAATACGTAGATTTTTTTTTTTTTTTTTTTTTTTTTTTTTTGTAAATACATACATATTATACATAGAAAATACCCAGACCGATACAAACAATCATACTCATGAATACAAATGTTTGTGCCGTGCGAGGAATCGAACCCGCGACCATCGGACGTAAAGCGGTGTGGTAAACCGCTAGACCACCGAGGCGAAGCAATACAAAACCCAAGTCTATAGCTAAGCAATCTCTAGACAATATTTATAAATGCGTCATATTAAGAATGATGAGATCTTATTTGTATTATTAAGTTCGAAATTCTTCAGCTGAATATTGCATATTGTAATATAGTTGGTACATTTTGATAGCCTTCGGTGGTCTACCGTTGGGTACACCGCTTTATTTCCAAAGGTCGCGGGTTTGATGTGTCGCACGGTGAAAACGTTTGTATTGATGAGTATGGTTCTTTGTCGGTCTGGGTGTTTTCTATGTACATTATGTCGGTATTTATTTATTTATATCAGTTGTCTAATACCCATTACATAAGCTATGCGTACCGTAGATAGCGCTGTGTTAATTGTCCAGGGTTATTTATTTATTATTTTAAATTTTGCACCCTTGATATCTTGATTTGATGTCTTTATTAGTGACACCGTCTAATGTAGTGCTACAGGTCTAATGTATCTGGCGATAGCCCAAAACCTTCAATATATAAGTACAGATTCTGCAAACGGATTTTCGCATATCACCTATGAAATATAGGTAAACAAAAATTTATGTATACATATTTTGGTACGCAATCGGCAAAGCTATCCCAGAGGGCACAGACGAGTAGCAAACGTATATATATCGCAATTATCATAAAAATATCGATAAGGTTTCTATCGTCCCTAAATGCATAAGAAAGACAAAGACGGAGCATGTTGATATCTCGTTCTCTCTTATACGATAGATTCGTTTCCTCCATATTAGACCCTCTTTTCAAGTGGCTTGCAATCGGTTTGCGATAACGGAAAGTATTAATAATTGCAACCGTTACCATTTCTGTATTATAAAGAATTAAAATCAGAATGCTATTGGATGTCTATATATTGATATGTGTAGCAAAAACTTTTGACAAAAGACATTTGGCAACTAAAAAATAATTATCTGCTTCTTTCTTAACACATTTATTTAATATTCATATTCATATATAACATATTCGTTCTCTTCCATTCATCACTATTCGCAGTCATCTTGTTTTTTTTTGCTCCCTTTCTTACTATATATTAAAACAACTTTCGGATGCACTATGGTTTATAAAAACAACTGAAATCCACAAAATACTTGATATTCCCATGGTTAAGGATGTAATTGTATTAAAAATGTAATTACTATTCAAAAGTGCTTCAATGTAAGTTTATTCGATTAAATGATTTTCTATTCTATTCTATTCTAATTAATGACTATAGCAACAAATACTAATTACGACTACACAGGCACCCAAATAAATTCGTTGCGCAACATACAATACCTGAAAACTTGCGTCAAAAAATTAAAGAAAAGGCGTGATATATTTGACCAAGATAGTAAGATAGGCTTTTTAAGACTCGTTCTTCAAAAGCCTATCTGCTGCTGCTCTACTGGGAGCGGCACTCTACCTGTTATATACGGCACACCACATCTAGTTATAGTCCACGTGACTGATTGCAAGATATCTAATAGGGAAAAAAAATTTACTCCCTTTCTTACCATATCTTTCCAACAGTCCATCCATCTGTTTTTCGGCCTTCCATTGCCCATATGACTTATGTAACCTTCCTTAAAATATTACCTTCATTTATACGCATTACATGCCCAAAAATAAATTTTGAATTTGGAAACAAAAATAAATAAAATGGCACACAAGTGTCACGTCTAAGTGCTAGTTACATTGTGTTAGAGACAGAAGACAATAAAACGCTAGTTGATGGAGTGACAGTGATGTTGGCACTACATAACCATCGTTAGCGTGACAGAACGGCGCCCTGATTGTCTGACATAACAACGCGAAAAACTGTTAGTTATCACTTTGTTTCGATGGAAATGTTTTTGTTTCTGTTTCATATAAGCGTAATAGAATAGAATAGAAAGTCATTTATTTATTTATTTTTTATTGCAGCACAATTTAGCGAGCTGAATGCCATATGGGATTCTCTACCAGCTAATCATTAGGTAAGAACAGAAAGCGGCTGATGGACAGTGGTGAAGAAGAACTAACCTATAATTTTACCTAACATAGGTAAATTTATTCAAACGAACTTACATTGAAGTACTTATGAATAGTCATCACATTTTTTTTCAATCTACCGCTCATTCGGAAAGCTGTCCCATCACAGAAGAACAAGCAATAAACTTGCGTGTTGCTTTTTTAAATAATTTTATTGTTATTTTACATTTTTAAGTTGTAGTGTGTGAATACAAATGAAATGGTAAACAAATTTGGAGTGTCTGTTTGTAATATTGAAACAACCGTTTTTTACTACATGCATATGAATATAAATAACATTTTTTACAATTTTTATCTGTCTGTCTGTCTGTTTGTCTCGGTTAATCTCTGAAATGGCTGGACCGATTTTGACGGGACTTTTATTGACAGGATTTTTACTTTTATTTTTCTCCGCTCGTTCGGAAAGTCTTATCACAAGAAGAACGAGCAAGAAACTTGTGTGTTGCTCTTTTAAATAATCCTTGTGGGTTTACATTTACAAGTCAAATACAAACTACCAACCAGCACTAATTTATTTGGGTCAAATATAAGTATACAATAAGATTAAATCAGTCGTAGTGATAAGAGCAGACCAGACCCTACAAGCAGCACTCGTTCACGAGTATGACGGAGCCAGCCATGACTGCACTCGACTATATTTTAGGGAGCTCAATGACTCGACCCACCACGCCACTACATGTCTGGACATTTTAGTGAGCATGACTACTCATTCCACTCGACCTCGTTACAGTAAAACTAGAATAATAATAAAATAAAAAAAAGACTTACGTGTATAACTTTCCCATCCGTTATAGTAGAATTTCTTCAGTATGTCAGTATCGATTACGTGTTATTGGAAAGATCTGGAAAGAATTTATTTATTTATTATTATTAATGATTATATATAAAATGTGGATATGCTGTTTGTGGGGGCTTCATACAATGAATTATTTATTTTTGACAAAAATGTAATAATATATTTTTATATTGCTATAATACATTCTCTCTAAATGTATTATAAATCTAAATATATATAATTCAAAGGTGACTGACATAGTGATCTATCTATCAACGCACAGCACCAAACCACTGGACGGATCGGGCTGAAATTTGGCATGCAGGTAGATGTTATGACGTAGGCATCCGCTAAGAAAGGATTTTGATTAATTCTACCCCGAAGGGATAAAATACGGGATGAAAGTTTGTATGATACTGTGTTTGATATTCAATTATATATACAGTTACAGTGGTTTAGAGGTTTATTAGCACACTGCTTTACTTCCGATGGTTGTGGGTTCGATTCCTCGTACGGTAGAAATATTTGTATTCATGAGTATGATTCTTTGTAACGTTCTGGGTATTATCTATGTATATTATGTATGTATTTGCAAAGAAATTATCAGTTGTCTAGTACCCATAACACAAGCTCTGCTTAACTTGGGACTAAATGACTCTGTGTGAACTGTACAAAGATATTATTGTTATGTATTTATGTAACTTTGTATATTCAGACAATTTCCCTCTAGTAAGTACCATTGCGTGTGTAAATAGCGTGACAGAAAGTCAGAAAGGGCAAAATACCAATTTCAATAAAGAGCATATTGAAATTAATAGGTTTTTTTACTGCCTTAATATAAACAGTAAAAAGTAGAGACTATATTACAACAATTCTTTATAGATCAACTATTAAAAATAACAACTAATGCTTATGTAGTAAAAATAAATTATCCATAAAAAAATTTGAAACTCATACATTAGTGTATTTATCATTCTTTAAGAAAATATACAAAAAACGTTTTATCTAAATATATATAACTCAAAGGTGACTGACATAGTAATCTATCAACGCACAGCCCAAACCACTAGACGGATCGGGCTGAAATTTGGCATGCAGGTAGATGTTATGACGTTATGACGTAGGCATCCGCTGAGAAAAGATTTTGATCAATTCTACCCCCAAGGGGATAAAATAGGGGATGAAAGTTTGTATGAAACTTTGTCAATTTTAAACCGATCGGGCTGAGACTTTGCACGCATAAATCTACTATGACGTAGGCATCCCCTAAGAAAAGATTTTCATAAATTCCACCCCTAAGGGGATAAATTAATGCGAGCGAAGCCGCGGGCAAAAGCTAGTTCAGAATATGAAAGGCGGTTGTACCCATGTTTCCACCACGCTACAATTCCTCTGTGATTCAAACATGGACTAGAAGTAATGCCTCTTATAGTAAAAGTCCGCAATTGTTCAAATGTATTTAATTTAATTATATTCTTTCATATTAAACTTTATCATAGAATAAAGTATTACAAACAAATATACAAATGGTTGCGCCGTTCGAGATTCCTTTTTAAAAGGCCGATAACGTACTGGCAATTCCCCTGGTGTTGCGGGTGCTCCTGGGCGGCGGCAATCACTTACTATCAGGTGAGCCGCATCGTTTTGTCCCCTGTGTTATAAAAAAAAAAGAATTGAACCCGCGATCGTGATAAATAAAGCGGTTAACCACTACACCACCACTCGTCAATAAGTACAGAGGAGACCTAATTCATAATGTTCTCTCTAAACTTACTTCAGTAATTTATCTTGTTCCAATGGATCTGTTGAGTTTTATGTCTGGAAAAGTATAGCAAAGTAGTAACTTTCCAGACCAATTGAAAACGTATTTATACGGGCCTGTTTTATTTGTTTGGAGGACAGATAGTCTAATTGGTAATCGATTTATAAAGTTATAGGTTTATGTTACCTATACAGGGTAAGTAGAAATAGAAATAGAAATAATCTTTATTCAAATAAACTTAGTATAAGTACTTTTGAATAATCACATTTTTTTATTCTATGGCTCATTTGGAATGCAGACTCATCATAAGAAGAATGAGCAAGAAACTTAAACAAGTTTCTTAAATTTATTAAAGGGACTCGCTAATATTATTCAAGTGTTTATAACTGACTTGCTTACTGTTACGAGTTATATATGAAGATGTAATGCGAAGAATTAACTACCGCTTAGAAATTGAAATAATATTTATTCAAAAAACTTATCATAAGCATTCTTGATTAGACACATTTTTTTTATTCTACTACTCATTCTGTGTGTTGCTGTTTTCAATAAATGTTTTCTATAAATTTACATTAACAAGGATTAGGCATGCGACAATCAACATAGAAACCGCTACGCTACGCTAGACATCTCTGTTCAATGAATGAAATATTGGCAGATTATCTGGAATGAAATATTGGTACATAGATATTTTTTCCATATTCGTCCATCTCCTTTTCAGTGATGGAACAGGCAAAGATCCTTAGACCGTACAGCCTAGTCTACGTTTATACTTCTTCATATTTGAACAAGTGATGAGGCCAAAGGCCAATTCTTATGTATGTTTATTTGTTTGTCGATAAATATATTTTTAATAATACAACAGTGGCAACAAGCATACGGCCTTATTTGTGAAGTACTACGAGGTACTATATTTTCCGTAGTCAGGTCGACTAGGGAAAATTCCTATGGAATTTGTCACGATGGGCCAACTAACCTGGCCTCATACTCATTTTATCATCCTCCACTGGTGCCCCGTCAGCGTAAACCGTTAGCGCAGGCGGTTGCATCATTCCATAATCATTCATAACAAACTATCCGATATTACAGTCGTGAGCATATACATACAACTTCCGTAAAAGTAATTTTTCGTAGTATATGAGGCAAACGAGCTTGCGGCTCACCTGATGGCAAGCGATTACCGCCGCCCATAAACACCCGAAACATCAGATGAATTGTGAGTTGGCGGCCATTTAAGGAGGAATGAGGCCAGGCAAAAGAGGAAAGAATTATTTTTGCAATTTATATCAACAATATATTGTATATCTAGCGGATTAGCATCACGCTTCTCTTCCAGTGGTATGCAGTTTCGAATCTTTTGCGCGATACAAAGTTTTGTATTCTTGAGTATGATTGTTGGTATCTGTCTGGGTGTTTACTATATATTTTATGTATGTAATTATAATAGTCTAGCGATTACCTAGTACGGCAATAATATCTATAAATATAGCTAATGTAGCACCGCTTCTCTTACGATGGTCGCGGTTTCGATTCCTCGCTCGATACAAACTTGATGTTCATTCGTATTCTTGAGTATGATTGTTTGTATCGGCCTGGGTGTTTACTATATATTTTATGTATGTAATTAAAACAGTCTAGCTGTTACCTAGGACAGTAATAATATCTATAAATATAGCTAATGTATCGCCGCTTCCTTACTATGGTCGCGTATTCGATTCCTCGTACGTTACAAACAATTGCATTCTTTAGTATGATTGTTGGTATCGGTCCGAGTGTTTACTATATATTTTATGTATGTAATTAAAACAGTCTAGCTGTTAGCTAGGACAGTAATAATATCTATAAATATAGCTAATGTATCGCCGTTTCCTTACTATGGTCGCGTATTCGATTCCTTGCCCGATACAAACTTGATTTTCATTCGTATTCTTGAGTATGATATTTGTATTCTTGAGTATGATTGTTGGTATCGGTCCGAGTGTTTACTATGTATTTTATGTATGTAATTAAAACAATCTAGCGATTATCTAGGACGTTAATAATGTCTATAGATATAGCTAATGTATCACCGCTACTCCTACTAAGGTCGCGGTTTCGATTCCTCGCCCGATACAAACTTGATTTTCATTCGTATTCTTGAGTATGATTATTGGTATCGGTCCGAGTGTTTACTATATTTTTAGTTCAATTACATACATAATTAAAACGATCTAGCTGTTACCTAGACGGTAATAATATCTATAAATATAGCTAATGTATCACCGCTTCTCTTACGATGGTGTTCGATTTTGCCCGATACAAACTTGATTTTCATTTGTATTCTTGAGTATGATGATTGTATTCTTGAGTATGATTGTTGGTATCGGTCCGAGTGTGTACTATATATTTTATGTATGTAATTAAAACGATCTAGCGATTACCTAGGACGCTAATGATGTCTATAAATATAGCTAATGTATTGCCTATAAGAAGATTAAAATAACACAGGAGGCGATAACACATTTTTAGAAGAGAAACCCCCAGAGATATCCTAAAAAAGAACGCAGGAAGACATTAATAAAAGTGGCCTGATTAATAAACTTTTCGGTCCTCCCTGTTAAGGATGGCCCAACTTCCATCCCCCTGGGTTGATATTTTTATTAAATTCGTGAAACAACTTCAATCTCACTTTGACCTGTGAAGAACAAAATATATTTATTTATACATCTAAACATCAAATAAAATTCGAGTGTCGGTATGTAATATTGAAATAAATGTTTTTTTACTACACGCATATGAATATAAATACGGTATATACACCAAAATAACATTTTTTTAAATATTTGTCTGTCAGTCCATCACTCTATTTGTTGAGGCTAATCTCTGAAATGGCTGGACCGATTTTGATGGGACTTTTTTTAGCAAGGAGCTGATGTAATAAGGAGTGACTTAGGTTACCGTTATTTTAGAGAAATAAAGTTAAATTCCACGCGGACGATGTCGCGTGTACAGCCAGTTATATATAAAAGAAAAACGACCCTTCCCGTTTAGTGGTCCAAAAACATTCATTTATTCTGCAAAGTTTCTAAACAGGAATTGTTTGTTTGAATAAAAACAATCATACTCACAAATTTTGATGGCCCCGGTGGTTTAGCGGATTAACACACCTCTTTACTTCCGATGGTCACGGGTTCGATTCCTCGCACTTGTATTTTTTTTAATCCCTGGATTATTCTCAGAACACTGTCTAGTCCCAAGGTAAGCAGAGCTTGTTTTATTATCTTACTAGATAACTGATATAATATATTGTTATTAATAAGTATAGATAAACGGACGTTAACACGAATATTTTTATGATAAACTATTTTTTTTTTTTTTTTTGGGTTGTTTGGGCTATTGTCAGATGTGTAGCACCTGTAGCACTGCGACCTACATAGATCTATTGTGCTCGTCCTTTTCAAAGTTCGATACCTAGACCAGTCAGGGACAAGAATTGAAGGATATTCTTAGGAGCGATGGTTTTTATCTCCTCGGGAAAGAGTGTACACTTTCCAAAGGAGATATTTCGTTTTCGTTATGATAAACTAGCTGTGTGCGATGTTTCACGAGCGCGAAATTTATAGAAAATACTAGCTACTCACCCCGGCTGCGCACTGGACTACATGAATAATATATATAAACCTTCCTCTTGAATCACTCTATCTATTAAAACAAACCGCTTCAAAATCCGTTGCGTAGTTGTAGATAAGGGATACATAGGGACGGACCGACAGCGACAGCGACTTTGTTTTATACTGTGTAATGATTAAGGATTTTATATCAAAAGGTTAGTTGTCTGAGAATGTAATAAGTGTAGTAACAATCAATTTAGTTCAAAATTGCTCCATCTACGAATGGATATGAATTCCTTGCATACGTCCAATTACTAAGAAAGCTTTTGAGAGTAGTAATATGGCTAAAGAATGTGTGCTAAATAAATTCAGGATTATTTGTTTAAAGAAATATACTTAACATGTACTTCATTTTGTATAACATTAGCTATGACAATGGTTTCACTCGTGTAAAATTATAGCGGAAGTCTTGTTGTTTAATTTTGACTTTCAGAAAAAGGGCGAGCACAATAGATTTATGTGTTTCTGGTGCCTGAGACTAACATTTCTTTAGAAAACATTCTTTGAAAAACAAACACTCAATTTGGACTATTGGACCCTATTGCAAATGTACCATATCGGGTTGACCTCCACGCACTTCCCCCTAAAAACCATTGTGATAAATTCCTGGTGAATAAGTCACTATGGGATGACCTGACCACAGATCGCAGTGTTACAAGTCTTAGCATCCGACAAAAGCCCAAAAACTCCAATAAAAAGCCTGATGTAAACTATGTTACTGTTTGATCATCATCTTAGCCTGGAAGACGTCCACTATTGAACAAAGGCCTCCCCCAAAGATCTCCACGACGATCGGTCTTGCGCTGCTCACATCCAATGCCTTCCAGCGATCATGACCAGATCGTCGGTCCACGTTTCTGGACGCCTTCCCATGTTACCGTAAAGTTTCATCAAAATTCTTTAACTAGTTTTTGCATGAAAGAGTAACAAACATACTAATAACTTTTGTTTGTAAATACATACCATACTTAGAAAGCATCCAAATCGATACAAACAATCCTTACTTAATATTATAAATGCAAAAGTAACTCTGTGTGTCTGTCTCGCTTTCACGCCAAAACTACTGAACCGATTTAAATGAAATTTGGTACGCAGATAGTCTAGACGCCGAGGAAGGACATAGGCTACTTTTTAATGTGAAAAAATGGTTGTAAGTGCTCTGTGCCGTAAGTCATCACTGACATGTTTAAAAAATTTATGATATATATAGAAGATAGAATGTATGATATGATATAGAAAAAGGGTTGTAACGAATTGAAAGGAGAGATGTAATGTTGTGTGGAAAACCGTCATTTTTAAAGATGAAGTTTGAAACTTATTATTTATTGAATTGTATGGAATTCTGTATGGAAATTTTCATTTTTGAACCTAGAATGATGAAACTTTTTTATTAGGTTAGATTACTAAATATTTTTGATTATTTGCTCAAGGTCAAAGTATTTTACGCAGACGAAGTCGCGGGTACAGCTACTCATAAATAGAAATTTTTGTAACGTGCATTGAATCGAACCCGCGATCATAGGAATTAAAGCGGTGTGCTAAATCACTAAACCACGCAGGTTTATAAATATATCTTCCATATACAGAGAGTGATCAGTTATATTTAATTATATTTATTGATATAAATTGGCTGGGACGTAATCAGGATCTAGTTTCATTTCTACTCACATTTTCCTTTGTAATTATATATCCTGTGATATATAGAGACAATCTACCTTTTTTTCCTAGAATTATATATGAGTTGCCGACTTTATTAAACCAAGGTAATATACCTCTCAGATCGACCGAGCAGCTGGTATATAATAGAGCAGTTTTAACATCAATGTATTAATATATAAGAAAAGAGTCATAGTGTCGTGGTTACCCACATTTAGGTAGTTCGACTATAAAGTGTCGTGAATTCAAATAGGGGTGACGCAAAAACTACTGTATCAATTTGTACAACTAATTTTATTAGCTGTTCCCGAGACTTCGTCGACGTAGAATTGAACTTTATTTTTCTAAAATAAAAGTAGCCTAAGTTACTCCTTATTACATCAGCTACCTGCTAAAAAAAGTCGCGTCAAAATCGGTCCAGCCATTTCAGAGATTAGCCGGAACAAACAGACAGACAGACAGATAGACAAAAATAGTAAAAAATGTTATTTTGGTGTATGTACCGTATTTATATTCATATGCATGTAGTAAAAAACGGTTATTTCAATATTACAAACAGACACTCGAATTTTATTTATATGTATAGATGATTACCACTGGGTCTTTATATTATATTGTGTAATTACAATTAGCATGTGTGAAACTACAAACATTCTTATAGCTTTTTTGTTTTTATATAACACAACAAACAAACGAGCATGCGGCTCACCTGATGGTAAGTGATTACCGCCACCTATGAGCACCCGCAACACCAGGGGAATTGCAAGTACGTTGTCGGCCTTTTAAAAAGGAATAAGCTCTTTTCTTGAAGGTTTCAATATCGTATCGGTCCGGAAATACAATTGCTGGAAGGTGATTCCACAATGTGGTTGTGCGTGGCAAAAAGTTTCTAGAAAACCGCACTGTGGAGGACCGCCATTCATCCAGATGATCAGGATGGTATTTCAGTTTCTGGCGGGTGGTACGGTGGTGAAACTCAGCAGCTGGTATTAATCCGAACAATTCCTCAGAACACTCCCCGTGATATATGCGGTAGAAAATGAAAAAGCTTGGAGCCTAGTGTTGACTGTTCGGTGACCAACCCGCAAAACACTAGGCTTCCAAGTTATATCAGTACTCTATTCAACGCCTGATGAGACCTTGTTCAGTGGCAAAGGTTATAATATGGGTGTAGCCTCAGTAACGGTCGAAATTTGATCACCATTAGAGAAGGTAACTGTGATCAACTTTCCGCACTAAATATTTGTAATATTGTTACGACTTGCTTTCGCAACGGCATTGACAGTTGACAGTGTCTGACTATCTTATTTTTTATAACAATCGTGAACTTATAAATCAATCAAATCAAAATATCTTTATTCATGCAGGTCTATTACAGACTTATGATATGTCAAATCTATGGAGTGCTCTCGAGGTTAGACGAAATGACAAGAAACTCAGCTCTTATTTTTTTTTAAGTGAGCTTGTACACGATTACAAAAATCACATTAATTTTTAATTAAATTAGTTGTCACTATCATCAGCATATTCTATTCCATTTTTGTCAAAAGAAAATAGTATAATCAATGGCCGTAACCCGAACAGAGCAGTCCCCATAAGCACCCACTCGTTCCCGAGTATGACGGATTACGTATGTTACGTATTACATCAACGATATTAAACCGACCGTTGCGTGTTTACTAAAATGAAATCAGTCTAATCACGACTTATTTTCCGCCAACGCACCTACAGGTACCTATAAATTGTCATTCGTCATTTTAGACAGCTATGATTGATACACGGAAAAGGTGGGAAGGTTAAAACCAAATCGTAAATGGCAAAATCCCTCGTCACATCCCCCATTCGATATTTTGATGGAGGTCTGAACTCACGATCTGAATATTTTTATTATGATCGATGCCGATATGTCGTGGGACCTTTTAACCGTTAAACTACACTCGGGCTTCGGCTGAAAGGGATAGAATTCAATTTGGGTCATCGTTTTATTTATGAACTTCAAGTGGGGTAGTGGCGAGTCATGTTTGGCGGTAGGCGTTTTAGCATACGTCACGGAAAAATCTCAGTCAGCAACTTAGTATCTGTACGCGTTATATAAACGGGATATTTACCATGATAATAATGTTAATATGCTTCCGATATTTCGATACTGTTTTAATTGTCTCCGATGTATCTGCTCGTAACCTGTATTTTGTTGGGATCTCTAGATTGTTGAGCTTATCCAGTAGGTAGATCCATTTTTTTAAGGTGAAGGCGATATTGGTTACTTTATTTGTCTTAATTTGCCATTTCTTAAGCCAGTTTGACACCGCAATTAGCCCATTTTGCAGGACTTTATCACCACCATTGGGAATTATCATTATCATAAGTATCGCAGTATCGTCAGCAACGATATCAGTAGTTATACCATCCAGAGTCTATAGATCAGAGGTATGGATCAAGTAGAACAGAGGTCCTAATACGCTGCCTTGAGGAACACCGGCTAGTTGCATTGTATAATAGTTTTTCTGAATCATATGTGTATAATAATAATCATTTAAAGGAATTCATTCACCGATCGTAACGCTTTCAGTAGCGATGGTCAGGTCTCCGTACTGAATATTTGTGATCTCACACATATAAATGGTAGGGGAATTAAACCAAATAATTATATTTGGTTAATTATATAATTCGTAAGTCCATTTAATTATTTAATGTATTTATTAAAATACATTAAATAATTAAATGGACTTACGCAAAATAACAACTAATTTGATAAAATACGAGTTAGTAAAGCACGAAGTAACGAATTATATAATTTATTAGATTCTGAACATAGATTATGAGCATAATTTATATCCGAACATTCGTTTAATCAGATTTTGTAAATTGTTGAATTTCAGGACTATACCATAATGGCTCTTACGATATAGATCTCATGTATCCAACGAATGATAAACACATGAGAAACAAATGCGATTTAAATAAAAGGCGCTCTCTCTTTGATTATAAAGACGATAAGAGGTAATACATTATCGTGACGTTGGAGTGCTCTCGCAAAATCTTAGATTTGTATAATCGAGGGAGAAAGAATGCGTCCCGTTTTTTATTTATACAGGTTTCGTCGTTGATGGTGTACCGAGACGAAATCTTGGAGTACTATGTTTTAAACAGAATTATTTTCACCAAAAGGTTATTATTAAAAAAATATATATAACAGTGTATAATTTAGAAAAAAAGCTTAAAGTCATTAACAGGTTCCAATTTTGACCCCAGATGGCTTTAGTGAACGATTTAAAAGACGCTGTCAAGATTTTTTGGAATTTTATATAGTCAAATAACATTTTGAACATGTAACTGTTTAAAATTTAAACGTTGATTCCTTTATACTACATTGGTAATTAGAACTAGTAGTACTAGCTACATGCGGTGATACTACCCGTATACTGAAACAATATGTAATTAAAGATTTACTTTTTTTCAATCAATCAATTGATTGATTCATTAGAAACATGTTTTTATTTAATATATTCTTTAAGGTTATCTTGGTTTAAAGATATTAATGTAATATATGTATATATCATCATTATCATCATTTCAGCCCGGAAGACGTCCACTATTGAAGAAAGGCCTCTCCAAAAATCTTCACGATGATCGTTCCAGCGCTGCTCGCATCCAACGCTTTCCAGCCATCATGACCAGATAGTCAGTCCATCTTGTCGGAGGCATTTCCACGCTGCGTATTCCTGTCTACGGTCGTCACTCGAGAAATTTATTGCCCCAACGACCATTTATCCTACGAGTTACGTGCCTTGCCCATTGCCACTTCAGTTTCATAATTCTTCGGGCTATGTCGGTCACTGGTTCTTCTGCGGATCTTTTCAGAAATGAATACGATCACCCAGAGAGACTATAAGCATAGGCCTTTCGATTACTCTCTGAGTTGACTTATAACTGAGCTTACTTATGTTTAATAATTTATCTTTGTACAATATATATATATACATATTATTATACAGAGATGGGATGACCTTTGCAGGTTCTCCGAAAGATAGAGGCCGAATTCAGATGGAACTCTTAACCCTCGTGAGATCTTATGGAGCGACTATAGGCCAGCTCCTGCCTGACTAATAGGAGTTTAGTTTGAGCACACTGCTAGGGGTTCAAACCTCAACTCAGATCGTAATTTCGATCAGTTTGAATTGGACGGGGGATCGATCGGAGCCGAAATCTACCGCCTATATTTGAGTGTCTAGCGCAGACCTTAATTTAAAGCTTATATTAAGTAATTAATACTTTTTCCATATAAGTAATTTTATTATATAAATCCTATAAAACTCTTGTTGTAAAAGAGAATAAATCCGAAGTAATGTTTTTGATCTGAAAGAATTCCTTAATCAAACGGACTATAAAATAGCTTTGTATTAAATGATGAGTTGTTATAAATTCGCAGTTAGAATTTGATAAAACGTAATGTTATATTTATGACATACTATGTATTACTTATAGCTTCGTCTGCTTTTGTTTAAGATAAAAAAGACATGTTCGTAAAACAATATATTTTTCATGTCTCAATTCAATCAGATACGTCCAGCAGTGTAACAAAGAGACAAGAAACACAGATTCACAAGTATAATATTAGTTATTAATACTATTAACCGGGTCTTAAGATGAATAATTATTTGACAAATAAAGGTATTTACCTCTCTCGATATTTCAACTAGGTTGCACTAGCCATGGTCACGAGCTGACTGGAGTAACAGCGATGTCAATGTAGATAGGTGACAGCAGTTTTTTCTTCTTCTACCGTCACTAGATTGTTTAACGAAAGTTCGCGACACACATTAAATCGCCTTCAATTTTTAGTTTTAAAATAACTATATTATTGGTATGTTATATAAGAAGCAAAACTAAAGAAAAATCGTATAGTGTTTTTATAGTGATATTTTTATGGTTCGGTAATGTAGCGGTATCCATGCAGTGGACTATGTACAATCCTAGGTAAATTATTCAATAGTAAAATAGTATATTTACTAGAGGTCAAAAAGTAGGACGACTTTTTGACCTCAATTTCACCTATTTTTTTATAACACAGGGGACAAACGAGCATGCGACTCACCTGATGATAAGTGATTACCGCCACCTATGAGCACCCGCAACACCAGGGGAATTGTAAGTACGTTGGCCTTTTAAAAAGGAACAAGCTCAGGTAATATTTCAGCCGTCAAGCAGCTTGCTTTGTAAGATGTGTTTCAGTCGTATGTTGCAATTAGGCAGTGTAATTGATTATTCGTGAAACTGTCATTTATATATATAAAAAAAGTGACTCGAACTAAACAGAACAGTTACCACGTTATCTATATAACTGATGAACATTTTACTAATATTATAAACACTACAGTTAGTGAGTATGGAAGGACGGTTTTTGTTACTCTTTCAAGCAAAAACTACTAAACGGATTTTATTATATACCAACAATAAGCATTATAAATGTCGGATGTAAAATGTCTTTCAAAGTTAGTTAATTAAATTTCAAGTTATAACAGTTATTTAAAAGAGCAACACGCAAGTTTCTTGCTCATTCTTGTGGTGAGACAACTTTCCGAAAAGAGTTGTATTCGAAAATAAATATATATGACTATTCAAATGCGCTTAAATTTAAACTTATTTTAATAAAAAATATGAGTAGATACGTAGGATTATTAAAAACTGCGTAAATTTAAACTTATTTTAATAAAAATTTTCATATTCAATCCTGTTTAAACTTAATTTAATAAAAAATATGTATAGATATTTAAACTTATTTTAATAAAGAATTTTTTATTCTATTCTGTTTAAACTTATTTTAATAAAAAATATGAGTAGATACGTAAGACTATTAGAAACTGCTTAAATTTAAACTTATTTTAATAAAGAATTTTTTATTCTATTAAATTTAAACTTATTTTAATAAAAAATATGAGTAGATACGTAAGACTATTAAAAACTGCTTAAATTTAAAATTATTTTAATAAAAATTTTTTATTCTATTCTGGAACTACGTGTTCTTCTATAAGTTGAATGAGCGCCATTCCTCTTTACGTGCCCAACCGTACTTAGAATCGTCTTTTAATCATTCCATCGGTTCGCCAATTACACGGAATTTTAAACAAAAGAATACTCGACTATAATAAAAATGATTTTTATGGGTACCATTTGTAATTGAAAATCATTATAATTCATCGAACTTTCTTATAAAACGTATATCATTATCATTACATAGTATAAAACAAAGTCGCTGTCGCTGTCTAGAAACGTTTATCCTTAATTTCATTTAAATCTTGAATTTTAATCAGTTCGTAAAATCTGTTTATCTGTCTGTCTGTCTCGTTTAAACTTGAACCGATTTTAATACAAAAAATATGAGTAGATACTTTTTAATGCGAACTATTAGAAACTGCTTAAATTTGGAAAAAGTATTTTTTAATAAAGATTTTTTTTTTAGGCTGTTGATTAAATACTGATAAATTTTAATAAAAAATGTGAGGGTAGTTAAGTAAACTATTAAAAACTGCTTAAATTTAAAATATTTTAATTGCCTTTTTTTGTTATATTATTCTGGAACTACGTGTTCTTCATAAGTTCAAAATGAGACGCAGTGACATGTCCTCTTTAAATACCGTATCTGTTTCTACTTTTTTGATATCGTTTTTGTAATAAATATAATAATTGCCATCTGATAGTTATAGTATTCACAATTTACATAAGAATGCATGCGGAATCAATAGAAAAACCGCTACGCTTTCATATTTCTAAAACAATTAAATCAAGAAAGCAAAGAAAAATAAATTATAACGTTGTATGCTAATAAACTAATTATTACTTAAAAAAAAAAAAAAATCTTTTCTCTGTCGGTGGGTAGAACACCATTAAGTAATTGAAAATCAAAATGAAATTAATTTCACGAAGATATCTGTACATAAGAGAACGTATATCGTTCTCTTGTATAAAGACTTAAACTCTATGGTCAAATTGAGAATACATTTATTATTTGTCTATAATCTTACTGAATGTAAAACGTAAACATAATGATGTTGAAACTTATAATTGAAATTAATTATGGTAGAATTCTGACCACTGGGTAGTTAGCGGGGTATGGTAGAATTCTCCACCACTAGTAATTTTAAAACTGTAAGTGACGAGATTGGACTGCTTACTACGAAAATGTCGATCAGTCATATAGACCTGTAGAAAAAGGGTAGTGTCTAGAGACTTAGGTAATATACCTCTTACATCTAGGATTACACTGAAAGTCTTGTCCGACACGGTTTCTTACTTCAGTATAAAAATAAATAAGATATAACTCTCGTATAAAATTTTTCTATTCAAAGAAATATTCAAAAATATATGCAGTTTCAATGGTCTACTCGCACTAACTTTCGATTGTCGCGGGTTCGATTCCTCGCACGGCACAAACATTTCTTTATTCATGAGTATGATTGTTTGTATCGGTCTCGGTGTTTTCTATGTCATCATCTGCTTCTTCCTTATCCCATTTATTTGGGGTCATGTAATATGTTTTTCTCTTCCATTCATCTCTGTTCGCAGTCATTCCGTTATTTACTCCCTTTCTCACCATATCATCTTTCACACAGTCCATCCATCTCTTTTTCGGTCTTCCTCTAACCTTATAACCATCCACATTCATATGTAACACCGTCCTTAGGATATGATCTTCATTCCTACGCATTACATGCCCATACCAAGATAGACAATTACTCTTTAACCTCTCTGACATCGGTGCCACTTTCATACTTCCTCTGATGTATCCATTCTTTATCTTGTCTATCCTCGTCACACCACACATCCATGTTTGTGTTTTCATATGTTATATTTAGAAAAAAATATCTACATTTGTATCAGTTGTTTAGTACCCATAACACAAGCTTTAGCTTTAATATGGGTCTGATTTTTGATAATGTTTTGTCCTGGTTGACTTGAAATGACTGTTCGTCGAAGTTATCATCCTCACACCATAGGTTGCGAATTGCTGCTTCACATTCGATTAGACTTTCGACACTATCTGTGAGTGTAGTATATTTTTCATAGATTGTCTCGGAGTCTTTTGCTTAGAACGCTTTTTCTATTGCATCGGATATGATGGTGAATTCCCGTCTAAATTGTGTTTAGAATAGAATAGAAAATCATTTATTCTAATAAAATTAATTTAAGCACTTTTGAATAGTCATAACAATTTGTTTTATCTAATCGTTCGGAAAGCTGTCTCATCACAAGAAGAACGAGCAAGAAACTTGTGTGTTCTCTTTTAAATAATCCTTGTAAGTTTACATTTACAAGTCGAAACGTGTGAATACAAACTACCAACAAGCACTAATTTTTGGGTCAAATATAAATATGCAATAAGATTAAATCAGTCGTAGTGATAAGAGCAGACCAGTCCCACAAGCAGCACTCGTTTCACGAGTATATAGCCAGCCATCACTGCGCTCGACCATATTTGTATAAACGCCGACATGTCTGGACATTTTATGAGCATGACACTCATTCCATTGTTCTTTTGCGTTTCAGGATATCCATGGTGTATTATTTTTGTATATATTTCGTCATCGCCACTATATTGCAAATATAACTACAAATAATGTTTTAGGTTTATTACTTATAAGAAAAATTGCAACTGAATATATAATATTTGACTTATCTGTTTTTCATGTTACTTAGCGGCAATTCGAATTTAGAATTTTTATACGTCACAGTGTGAATTGTCCTGAGATTATTATTTTCAGAAAACAATCAATTACGCATCTGTCACTTGTCATTTTAATAATGATTTTTCTCTCTCCGTAATTAACATTTCAAGTATCTGATAGGATTTATTTTATTTCAAAGTGAATTATATTTCAGTGTAGACTAATTTTAACAAAATAAACTTTTGTGGAATGGACAATGGTCGCATTTGCAATGTCACTTTAAATTGTAGATTATATTAAATAGTTGCTACTCGCCCAGCTTCGCACAGGTGTACATGTATCTAAATATATGTAACTCAAAGATGACTGACTGACATAGTGATCTATCAACGCACAGCCCAAACCACTGGACGGATAGGGCTGAAATTTGACATGCAGGTAGATGTTATGACGTAGGCATCCGCTAAGGAAGGATTTTGATTAATTCTACCCCCAAGGGGATAAAATAGGGGATGAAAGTTTGTATGAAACTTTGTCAGTTTTAAATCGATCGGACTGAGACTTTGCATGCATAAATAAAAATAAATAAGATGATAAATTCCACCCTCAGGGGATAAATTAACGAAATAGAAATAGCAAAATAATCTATATATATAAACCTCTTGAATCTATCTATTAAAAAAACCTTTTCAAAATCTGTTGCATAGTTTTAAAGATTTAAGTATATAGAGCAAGAGCCCACGACTGCCAGACATACGTCATTTTAATAAACGTGAAAGTTCTTGTATGTGTGAGCAGGTAAGAACGACCCAAATATGTGTGTTGGATCGTGGTTTTTGATAGATGTTTTTTTTATATAAATAATTAAGGTGTAAAAATCATACCAAATTCGTTATTTTAAGAAATCCATATTTTCATATATTGTTCGTAGCACTCATTAACTTGCGCTGCTAATCAGATAATATGTGGTTCAGTGCTATGTATTTAAAATTTTTTACAAAAAATTATTATCGTTAACGAATTCTATATATATTTTATAGTTCTCTAAGCTTTTTTGCAAATTGGACAGTGTTTTATGGTTCCTTATCATGACATTGAAATCTTTTTTAACAACTGGCAGATTTATAACAGATTCTGGTATTTTAGATGTAAATTTTTTACAATTGCCATAAAACGAATTACTAACTTTAGCCAAAGTGTGGACATTTAGGTAAAATCATTTTGTTAATAAACTTACGTCGTTTTAATAAAGCTGAAATTTATATATATTAGTGCAATCACTAACTCTTTTGAAACTGTCTATTTTCTTTCCTTTATTGGCAGAATCATGATGTTATTGGATAAAATATATTGAGTCAAAGCAACGGTGAGGATATTTGATTCCTTAAACACTCTCGCAAAGACACGTAGTGTGGAACCCATGCTATAAATGGAGCGAATGGCCCTCTTTTGTAAAATAAATATTGTATTTATATCAGCTGCTTTGCCCCATAACAAAATACCATACGACATAATGCTATGGAAATAGCTAAAGTACACAAGTTTAGCAGTTGCCACGTCTGTTAATTGTCTAATTCTTCTTACCGCATAAGCGGCAGAACTAAGTCGACTCGCTAATTTAGTAATATGGGCACCCCATTGCAACTTGGAATCTAATATGTGATACCTAGAAATACAGTATCATCCACAAAATTAATAGGTTTATTGTCCAACGTGATTTATGAATCTACCGGCCTTACATTGGGGAGAGTAAATTTGATACATTTAGTTTTATTTGCATTTAGTAACATGTTATTAGCCGTAAACCATTTTAAAACATAAGAAAGAGCACCGTTTACTTCGTCCAAATCATTAATATGTCGATTGACTTTGAATACTAATGAAGTATCATCAGCAAACAGAACTATGTCAGCTATCTTTTCTACCATATAAGGAAGATCATTTATGTAAACTAAAAATAAGAAAGGACCTAAAATAGAGCCCTGAGGAACACCCATTTTAATACTAGTTCCTAAATTGCCAGACAGTTTTCTTTTACACCATTTATTTCGACAACTTGCATTCTATTATTTAGATAGGATTTCATCATGCTTTGTGCTTCATATCTAATACTTTATTAAAATGTTCAAGTTTGAGCAAAAGTGTTCATGTTCATGTTCAACGCAATCAAATGCTTTTGAAAGATCGCAAAATACACCGACTGCATCCTGAGACCTCTCCCAAGAATCATATATATATTTAATAAGAGCTACACCGGCATCAGTAGTTGATTTACCGGCCGTGAAACCAAATTGTCGACTGTGAAGCAGTTTATTTACTTTAAAGTGTTGTAGCATTTGATTGAGAATTCTCAATATTTTCAGTATGTTTAGTATTAACATTAGTACAAGTACTACTAATTATATTAATGCAACCCATTATATTACTTATATATGGGTTCAGCTTTTTATGACGTAAGTTTATTTATAAAAAGTATAGTAAACTAGCTATATTTGTTATTTGTTTGTTACGAGCAGATAAAATCTCCATCTTAAAATAACGAATTTGATAAAATTGTATACACCGTTGTTACTATCAAAAAATAAAAGAAAACTGTCTGGCAATTTAGGAAACTCAGTTTGAGAGAACTCTCAATAATATATATAAATTACAGCTTTATTAAAATAACGTAATTTTATTTATAAAATAGTATAGTTTTGGGGGGTCCGGCGGGGGGTTGGAACCACACTAAGGGTCTGGCAACGAGCAGAGCAAGTTATAATACTGTTACGAGCAATATGTGAAAAAATGGAGCATCTTAAAATAACGAATTTGATATGAAATTGTATACACCGTTGTTACCCAATATACGGTTTCAATGAGTTTGGTAGGATAAGGAACCAAGAAAACTGTCTGGCAATTTAGGAAACTCAGTTTAATAGTTCTCTCAATAATATATATAAGGTTCAGCTTTATTAAAATGACGTAAGTTTATTTATAAAATAGTATAGTTTAGGGGGGTCCGGCGGGAGGTTGGAACCACACTAAGGGTCTGGCAACGAGCAGAGCAAGTTATAATACTGTTACGAGCAATATGTGAAAAAATGGAGCATCTTAAAATAACGAATTTGATATGAAATTGTATACACCGTTGTTAGCCAATATACGGTTTCAATGAGTCTGGTGGAATAAGGAACCAAGAAAACTGTCTGGCAATTTAGGAAACTCAGTTTGAGAGAACTCTCAATAATATATATAAATTTCAGCTTTATTAAAATGACGTAAGTTTATTTATAAAATAGTATAGTTTAGGGGGGTCCGGCGGGGGGTTGGAACCACACTAAGGGTCTGGCAACGAGCAGAGCAAGTTATAATACTGTTACGAGCAATATGTGAAAAAATGGAGCATCTTAAAATAACGAATTTGATATGAAATTGTATACACCGTTGTCTCCCAATATACGGTTTCAATCTGGTAGGATAAGGAACCAAGAAAACTGTCTGGCAATTTAGGAAACTCTAGTTTAATAGTTCAATATGTGATTTGGAACCAATATGGAGTTTCTTAAAATAACGAATTTGATATGAAATTTTTTACACCTTTGTTACCTGGTACCTGCCAAAGGAACCAAGAAAACTGTCTGGCAATTTAGGAAACTCAGTTTAATAGTTCTCTCAATAATATATATAAGGTTCAGCTTTATTAAAATGACGTAAGTTTATTTATAAAATAGTATAGTTTAGGGGGGTCCGGCTGGGGGTTGGAACCACACTAAGTGTCTGGCAATGAGCAGAGCAAGTTATAATACTGTTACGAGCAAAAAAAAATGGAGCATCTTAAAATAACGAATTTGATATGAAATTGTATACACCGTTGTTACCCAATATACGGTTTCAATGAGTCTGGTAGGATAAAGAACCAAGAAAACTGTCTGGCAATTTAGGAAACTCAGTTTGAGAGAACTCTCAATAATATATATAAATTACAGCTTTATTAAAATAACGTAAATTTATTTATAAAATAGTATAGTTTGGGGGGGTCCGGCGGAGGGTTGGAACCACACTAAGGGTCTGGCAACGAGCAGAGCAAGTTATAATACTGTTACGAGCAATATGTGAAAAAATGGAGCATCTTAAAATAACGAATTTGATATGAAATTGTATACACCGTTGTTACCCAATATACGGTTTCAATGAGTTTGGTAGGATAAGGAACCAAGAAAACTGTCTGGCAATTTAGGAAACTCAGTTTAATAGTTCTCTCAATAATATATATAAGGTTCAGCTTTATTAAAATGACGTAAGTTTATTTATAAAATAGTATAGTTTAGTGGGGTCCGGCGGGGGGTTGGAACTACACGGGTCTGGCAATGAGTAGAGCAAGTTATAATACTGTTACGAGCAATATGTGATAAAATGGAGCATCTTAAAATAACGAATTTGATATGAAATTGTATACACCGTTGTTACCCAATATACGGTTTCAATGAGTCTGGTAGGATAAGTAACCAAGAAAACTGTCTGGCAATTTAGGAAACTCAGTTTGAGAGAACTCTCAATAATATATATAAATTACAGCTTTATTAAAATAACGTAAATTTATTTATAAAATAGTATAGTTTGGGGGGTCCGGCGGGGGGTTGGAACCACACTAAGGGTCTGGCAACGAGCAGAGCAAGTTATAATACTGTTACGAGCAATATGTGAAAAAATGGAGCATCTTAAAATAACGAATTTGATATGAAATTGTATACACCGTTGTTACCCAATGTACGGTTTCAATGAGCTGGTAGGATAAGAAACCAAGAAAACTGTCTGGCAATTTAGGAAACTCAGTTTAATAGTTCTCTCAATAATATATATAAGGTTCAGCTTTATTAAAATGACGTAAGTTTATTTATAAAATAGTATAGTTTCGGGGGGTCCGGCGGGGGGTTGGAACCACACTAAGGGTCTGGCAATGAGCAGAGCAAGTTATAATACTGTTACGAGCAATATGTGATAAAATGGAGCATCTTAAAATAATGAATTTGACATGAAATTGTATACACCGTTGTTATCCAATATACGGTTTCAATGATTCTGGTGGAATAAGGAACCACGAAAACTGTCTGGCAATTTAGGAAACTCAGTTTGAGAGAACTCTCAATAATATATATAAATTTCAGCTTTATTAAAATGACGTAAGTTTATTTATAAAATAGTATAGTTTAGGGGGGTCCGGCGGGGGGTTGGAACCACACTAAGGGTCTGGCAACGAGCAGAGCAAGTTATAATACTGTTACGAGCAATATGTGAAAAAATAGAGCATCTTAAAATAACGAATTTGATATGAAATTGTATACACCGTTGTTACCCAATATACGGTTTCAATGAGTTTGGTAGGATAAGGAACCAAGAAAACTGTCTGGCAATTTAGGAAACTCAGTTTAATAGTTCTCTCAATAATATATATAAATTTCAGCTTTATTAAAATGACGTAAGTTTATTTATAAAATAGTATAGTTTAGGGGGTCCGACGGGGGTTGGAACCACACTAATATCTGGCAATGAGCAGAATAAGTAATAATAAGGAATGTTATAAGTTATAATACTGTTACGAGCAATATGTGATAAAATGGAGCATCTTAAAATAACGAATTTGATATGAAATTGTATACACCGTTGTTACCCAATATACGGTTTCAATGAGTCTGGTAGGATAAGTAACCAAGAAAACTGTCTGGCAATTTAGGAAACTCAGTTTGAGAGAACTCTCAATAATATATATAAATTACAGCTTTATTAAAATAACGTAAATTTATTTATAAAATAGTATAGTTTGGGGGGGTCCGGCGGAGGGTTGGAACCACACTAAGGGTCTGGCAACGAGCAGAGCAAGTTATAATACTGTTACGAGCAATATGTGAAAAAATGGAGCATCTTAAAATAACGAATTTGATATGAAATTGTATACACCGTTGTTACCCAATATACGGTTTCAATGAGTTTGGTAGGATAAGGAACCAAGAAAACTGTCTGGCAATTTAGGAAACTCAGTTTAATAGTTCTCTCAATAATATATATAAGGTTCAGCTTTATTAAAATGACGTAAGTTTATTTATAAAATAGTATAGTTTAGGGGGGTCCGGCGGGGGGTTGGAACCACACTAAGGGTCTGGCAACGAGCAGAGCAAGTTATAATACTGTTACGAGCAATATGTGATAAAATGGAGCATCTTAAAATAACGAATTTCATGAAATTGTATACACCGTTGTTTCCAATATACGGTTTCAATGTTCTGGTCTATAAGAACCAAGAAAACTGTCTGGCAATTTAGGAAACTCAGTTTGAGAGAACTCTCAATAATATATATAAATTTCAGCTTTATTAAAATGACGTAAGTTTATTTATAAAATAGTATAGTTTAGGGGGGTCCGGCGGGGGGTTGGAACCACACTAAGGGTCTGGCAACGAGCAGAGCAAGTTATAATACTGTTACGAGCAATATGTGAAAAAATGGAGCATCTTAAAATAACGAATTTGATATGAAATTGTATACACCGTTGTTACCCAATATACGGTTTCAATGAGTTTGGTAGGATAAGGAACCAAGAAAACTGTCTGGCAATTTAGGAAACTCAGTTTAATTTTCTCTCAATAATATATATAAGGTTCAGCTTTATTAAAATGACGTAAGTTTATTTATAAAAGAGTATAGTTTGGGGGGGTCCGACGGGGGGTTGGAACCACACTAAGGGTCTGGCAATGAGCAGAGCAAGTTATAATACTGTTACGAGCAATATGTGATAAAATGGAGCATCTTAAAATAACGAATTTGATATGAAATTGTATACACCGTTGTTACCCAATATACGGTTTCAATGAGTCTGGTAGGATAAGTAACCAAGAAAACTGTCTGGCAATTTAGGAAACTCAGTTTGAGAGAACTCTCAATAATATATATAAATTACAGCTTTATTAAAATGACGTAAGTTTATTTATAAAATAGTATAGTTTGGGGGGGGTCCGGCGGGGGTTGGAACCACACTAAGGGTCTGGCAACGAGCAGAGCAAGTTATAATACTGTTACGAGCAATATGTGAAAAAATGGAGCATCTTAAAATAACGAATTTGATATGAAATTGTATACACCGTTGTTACCCAATATACGGTTTCAATGAGTCTGGTATGATAAGGAACCAAGAAAACTGTCTGGCAATTTAGGAAACTCAGTTTGAGAGAACTCTCAATAATATATATAAATTTCAGCTTTATTAAAATGACGTAAGTTTATTTCTAAAATAGTATAGTTTAGGGGGTCCGGCGGGGGGTTGGAACCACACTACGTGTCTGGCACTGAGCAGCGCAAGTTATAATAGTGCTACGAACAATGTATGAAAATATGGAGTTTCTTAAAATAACGAATTTGTATATTTTTTTTACACCTTTGTTACCTGGTACCTGCCAAAGGAACCACGATCCAGGTTTCATATTTGGGGATCGTTCTTACCTGTGTTGGGGACACACATACAAGAACTTTCACGTTTATTAAAATGACGTATGTCTGGCAGTCGTGGGCTCTTGGGCTAATACAGAGGGACAGACAGCGACAGCGACTTTGTTTTATACTATGTAGTGATCAGTCACGCTGTTTTGCTTGATTTGTAACTGACTTGAAAAAAAAATTGAGTTTCTATATTTGTTCTCTGTGTATTTTCATTGATATCTTAGATTTGTAACCGACTTGAAAAAAAATTGGAGTTTCTATATTCGTTCTCTATGTATTTTCATTGATATCTTCGTGACTTTCATTTTCTTTTGGAAATATGTTGACTAAAATCACTTGTTGAATCACTTGACGGGTAGTCTAGAGGTTTAGCACACCGTCTTAGTTCCGTTGTCGCGGGTTCGATCCCTGGCACGGTACGAACGTCCCTCTACTACATGCTACTACTATTTGTTACATATGTATTTACAAAATAAAAGTATCTAAGATTTATATCAGTTGTATAGTACCCATAATACAAGCTCTGCTTACTTTGGGACTAGATGGCGCTGTATGAATTGTCCATGGTTATTATTATTTATACATATAAATAAGATTGGAGTGTCTGTTTGTAATATTGATACAACCGTTTTTTACTACATGCATACTGTATGTAATATTAAAATAACATTTATTAACTTTTGTCTGTCTGTCTGTCGGTCTGTTTGTTCCGGCTAATCTCTGAAATGGCTGGACCGATTTCGACGGGAATTTTATTGGCACGTAGCTGACGTGATGAGGAGTAACTTAGGCTACTTTTATTTCAGAAAAATAAAGTTTAATTCCACACGGACGGAGTCGCGTGTACAGCTAGTTATATAATATATAAAATAATTTTGATATATCTATATCAAAATTATTTACAGCGATTATATCAGTATCCATTCTCTGTTAATTTACATTTTAAAATCAGACAATGTTTGACAAACGTACAAATATTCAAACAATATTCGGGAGGGTCGTCTCGGACCCTCGGGGTAGGGTCCCGGAAACTGTGGCATTACGTAATGTTGAGTTATTTGAGTATTCAACTGTATTTATAAATTATTTCACGACGTCTCGGTGACGACCTCGGTGGTCTATCGGTTTAGCACACCGCTTTAAGACCAATGGTCGCGGGTTCGATTCCTCGCACGGTACAAACATTTGTATTCATGAGTATGATTGTTTGTATCGGTCTTTGTGTTTTCTATGTACAATATGTAAGTATTTACAAAGAATAAATGTTATGTATTTGTATCAGTTATCTAGTACCCATAACACAAGCTTTAACTAGATTAACTTGGGTATAGATGGCGCTGTGTAAATTGTCCTTAGATTATTTTTTTTTTTTATGGATGATAATGTAATGGTACACACGCCTGTGCTAACGGTTTACGCTGGCGGGGCATCAGTGGAGGATGATAAAATGAACATGAGGTCAGGTCAGTTAGCCCATCGTGATGTAATAAGGAGTAACTAGGATAGGATATTGTTAGTAATGCGGATTGAAGATCTCATTGCTAACAATGTACCATGCCAGGTTGACCTCCACGCGGCCCCCCCTGGAAACCATCGTGATAATTTCCTGGTGAATTTGTCACGATTGGCTAACTGACCTGATCTCATGTTCATCTTATCATCCTCCACTGGTGCCCGCCTGCGTAAACCGTTGGCGAGAGCACCATTTCACTGTCATCCATAAAAAAAAAAAGGAGTAACTTAGGCTACTTTTATTATAGAAAAATAAAGTTAAATTCCACGCGAACGAAGCCATGGGTACAGCTAGTACTAAGTATATTTGTAAATATAACTACATTAAAGAATACAAATGTTTCTGCCGTGCGAGGCATCGAACCCGCGTCTAACGGAATTAAACCACTACACTATAAGGTCGTCGAATATATAAAAAAGGTACTTTATTTATTGTTTGTAGTTATACTAAAGTTAGCGAGTGAGTTGCAGTTTATTCTTGTTTATATTCGTTTGTTTTTATGCAACATTTGCAAGGAGCCTGCATGTTACGATGTACGCTTCTAACCTAAACTTGTACCCGACTTTTTTTAATAAAACACAAAAGCCTTTCTTTCGCAAAATTGCGTTTGCTATTAAAAGATCCGCTTGCTTAGTTCTAGTCGTATTTCATTTTTTCTATAGGAAATTGGAGGGTCGGGTCGAAGTACTTAATAAATATGGTTTCTCTGTTATGTTACTGAAAATATACTACTGACTTTTTGCCTTTTTTCTCGTTTATTAGAATTGAATAGAATAGAAAATCATTTATTCAAATACACATAATGAAACATTTATTCAAAATTCATAATATTTTTTTTTTTTTATGTATTTGTGATGAGATAGATTTCCGAACGAGCGGTATATATCTGTAAAAGAACGAGCTAGAAACTTGTGTGTTGCTCTTTTAAATAATCCTTGTAAGTTTACATTTACAAGTCGAAACGTGTGAATACAAACTACCAACCAGCACTAATTTATTTGGGTCAAATATAATATAAAAATACACAATAAGATTAAATCAGTCGTAGTGATTAGAGCAGTGTCTATAAGCAGCACTCGTTCACGAGTATGACGGATGAGCCAGACTGCGCTCGACCATTTGACAATGACCAATGGGTCATTGGGCTCCCTAAATTCGAAAATACTATGATTTATTTTCGGATTACCGAAGCTTAGAGAGAATGTTAAATGAGTTTGTTTTATTTCATAACGTACACAAAAAGGAGCACTGTTTATAAAACCATCTGTTGCTTTCGATTCATTTTTTATTCAAAGACAATGTTTTTGAATAAAAAATAACTGTACATAATTTATATTCTGATATTGATTGCGTCGTGGTCTGGTGGTATATTCTACTGAATTAGAGTAAATGAATCGTGAGTTCAAATCTGGTGGGTACGAAAATAAAATTGTGACGATGTCTATGCCTCGGTGGTTTGGCGGTTTAGAACGTCGCCTTCTTTCCGATGGTCGCGGCTTCATTTGTTAATACTTAATATTTAGGAGAAATTCCACCCCTAAGAGGGATAAATTAATGCGAGCGCAGCCGCGGCAAAAGCTAGTGGATAATATAATATTGTCATTCTGCACTACTTCTCTACATAAAATATAGCAGACTCGGCCACGCGTTGTTGTGGCTAATAGTTTCTTTATATATAAAAATAATTGTACAATAAAATAATATTGCGTCTATAAATTGAGATGTAAGCTATTCTATCTTTTACAACTTAAGATCAAATTGCACACAATGTGCAAATCAAATTTGCAATCGGTTCAGTAGTTTAGAAGTCCATCACGGACAAACAACGTAACACGTAATTTTTATATATAAAGACTAGCTTTTGCCCGCGGCTTTTCTCGCGTTACTTTATCCCCTTAGGGGTGGAATTTATCAAAATCCTTTCTTAGGGGATGCCTACGTCATAGTAGCTTTAGACATGCAAAGTCTCAGCCCGATCGGTTTAAAATTGACAAACTTTCATCCCCTATTTTATCCCCTTGGGGGTAGAATTAATCGATCCGTCCAGTGGTTTGGACTGTACGTTGATAGATCACTGTGCCAGTCAGTCACCTTTGAGTTATATATATTTAGATAAATGTGAGAAATTTCTTGCTCCTCCATCGGCGCAATATTTGTGAAAACAAAGTTTTTACTTCACGTATTAATATGTAGATAATTGCTGATACTATGTTATATTTGATACAATAAAACAACTTTTACATTGTTATCGACTTTTCCAGGTTATACTGATAAGGGTTGTAATTGTACCATATATTGAAAACGATTATGATCTCTTATCTACTATCTATCTATAATGACCCATTAAACATTGTGGCTTCTTTTATAAATACGAAGTTTAGTCTATCCGTTTGTTTCTTACCTTTTTGTGAATAACCACCTTATGTTAAGTTTAATTAATGATATCAAGTTTATAAAGAAATACATAGGCTACTTTATAGAAAATATCTTTAGAGTGTCAATCTTAATTAAAGATATCAAGTTTACAAGGATACATATAGGCTACTTTATAGAAAATATCTTTAGAGTGTCAATCTTAATTAAAGATATCAAGTTTACGAGGATATATATAGGCTACATTATAGAAAATATCTTTAGAGTGTCAATCTTAATTAAAGATATCAAGTTTACGAGGATACATATAGGCTACTTTATAGAAAATATCTTTAGAGTGTCAATCTTAATTAAAGATATCAAGTTTACGAGGATACATATAGGCTACTTTATAGAAAATATCTTTAGAGTGTCAATCTTAATTAAAGATATCAAGTTTACGAGGATACATATAGGCTACTTTATAGAAAATATCTTTAGAGTGTCAATCTTAATTAAAAATATTAAGTTTACAAGGATACATATAGGCTACTTTATAGAAAATATCTTTAGAGTGTCAATCTTAATTAAAGATATCAAGTTTACGAGGATATATATAGGCTACTTTATAGAAAATATGTTTAGAGTGTCAATCTTGATTAAAGATATCAAGTTTACGAGGATACATATAGGCTATTTTATAGAAAATATCTTTAGACGCATTATTCATTACCAGCTGATCACGACAACTTCGTCTGCATACTCATTTATTTACATAATTATAGCCTATCTGTTATTCTGACATATAAGCTATATTACTATGAAGTTCCATCGAAATCCGTTCAGTAGTTTTTGCGTGAAAGAGTAATAAATAAATAAATACATAATCTCAGGACAATTCACATAGCACCATTTAGACCCAAGTTAAGCTAGCTAAAGCTTATGTTATGGCTACTGGATAATTAATACAAATACATAGATATATTTTTTTCCGTAAACACATACATATTATATATAGAAAACTCCCAGACCGATACAAACAATCATACTCATGAATACAAATGTTTGTGCCGTGAATCGAACCCGCGACCATCGGAAGTGAGGCGATGTGCTAAACCCCTAGACTACCGAGGCCGTCGTCGTCGTAACAAACATCTATTCGTGCTCACAAGCTTCCTCATTTATAATATTAGGAAGATTAAATAATCGTTTTGATATATTTTCGTTATGTAATTCTGAAACCTCTTCAAGGATAGCAGTAATCCTTTTACGCGCTGAATAAACATTTGTTCCACAGATAATCATAATAGTGGTTCTGTATTAAGAGACGTGAGTGTTAATTTTAGCATATTAATCCATAGCTGGAGAGAAATAATTTTATCGAATATATTTCATTTTGCCAAGCCGAAGAGACACACATTCTATATGATTATAGGCATGCATAAAAGAAATATCCTCTTTGGAAAGTTTATATATATATATCTACTGTATGAAGAGTCGTGACTCATTAAGAGAGAAATTCAAATATTGTCACCGTTGCTTCTCAATTTATATATTCAAATATCCTATATGTTCATAAAAATCTCGACTTATTTCCAACGAACAGCAATATTCATAATATTAATACTAGATTTAAAGACAAACTTGCTGTCCCCAAGTATCGTTTAGAAAAAGTCAATAGGTCTTTTATGGGAAAAGGTATAAAATTTTACAATATGATACCAAAGGATATATTGGAATTACCCTTAAATAAATTCAAAACATCTCTTAAATCATATTTACTAAGCATGGCCTATTACTCACTAAACGATTACTTGAATGACGAGCGTGCATGGCAATAGTTTTCATGTTCGGGATTTTCATTTAATGTTAGACATAGATACCTATATAAATACCTATGCATTGTAAATAAACTGGATTAAAAAAAAAAAAGTAATTCAATTGAGTTTCTTGCCAGTTCTTCTCAATTGGATCTATATACCGAACTGGACGGTAGGGAAAAAAATTATAATGTAAAAACTTGACGTTCATAAGCGGCTAAAATGTCCTACATGAATAAATGATTTTTGAATTTGAATATATCCTGAGATAAAAACCATCGCTCCTAAGAATATCCTTCAATTCTTATTCAGGGACAAGAATTGAAGGATATTGGTCTAGGTAGCGAGCGAAAAAGTGCGAGCACAATAGATGTATGTAGGTAACAGTGTTACAGGTCTAAACAACTGACAAACCAAACATCCTATTAAAAAAATCACCTATTTCAGTCGCCAAGCATCTTGTGTCATCCAGACAAAAGCTCAAATACCCAATAAAAAAAATAGGTACTCATCCTGGAAATCTCGTCGTCTCCCGAATTAGATTTGTTAAAGCTTCTTACCATCAACGTTAATGCTGGTTGACCGATTTATGTCCAACGGGGATTATAACTGACACACGTTTTGAGTGTATTTAAAAAAAAATTAATCCCTATTTTCCTTGATCACGCTATGTCATAATTCGAGAACGTCTTAACCGATTTAATAATAACGAAAGTGTACGAGTCAATATTGTTCCATAATAATAATAATAATAATAATAATAATAAGCCATCTCCTCTCCTTAAGAGGGGAGATGACAGGGCCATCTAGACAATTCACCAGCGCCAAGCTAGCTAAAGCTTGTGTTATGGGTCCTAGACAACTGATACAAATACATAGATATTTTTTTTTTCGTAAATACATACATATTATACATAGAAAATACCCAGACCGATACAAACAATCATACTCATGAATACAAATGTTTGTGCCGTGCGAGGAATCGAACCCGCGACCATCGGTCGTAAACCGGTATGCTAGACCGCTAGACCACCGAGGTAGTACAACTAGATGGCGCTCTATTTTTACATACAAATTTCTAAAACGCGCTAATAAGATGTTTTTGTTATACGTTATAGAGATATGTATTTTTTATATCCGATCGATTCCCCGTCCAATTCAAACGGGTATCGAAATTACGATGGCCTGAGACGAAGTTCGAACCCCTAGCGGTACCCTCAGACTGTCGTCGTATCCGTCAGGCGGGAGTTCTCCTTCAGCCGCTCCATAAGTCCTTCCTTTGGTTTGGAGTGCCATCTGCACTCGCCCCCTAACGTCCGGTGAAGCTGTAAAGGCCAGCTGCGGCCAACAGCATTAGAGTAGTCCGAAAAATAGATCAGAAATTTATTATCTGATCATTTTCTCGACTTATTTAACCGGGATCGATATTACGACGGCCTGAACCGAGGTTTGAACCCCTAGCGGTGCCCTCAGACTAGAGTTGTATCAATCAGGCGCCGGGAGTTGTCCTTCAGCCGCTCCATAAGTCCTTCCGCGGATTTGGAGTGCCATCTGCACTCGTCCTCTAACGTCCGCTGAAGCTGTAAAGGCCAGCTGTAAGCTATAGCATAAGTATAGTCCGAAAAAAAATTATGTGCTTAGATTAATATACGGTTGTAATCTCATAACTATATTCCATTCAATAAGTACAAAACGCTCCTGATCTCTAGAACCTCGATTTTATACAGCAAATATTTTCTGCATGGGTTCCAAAAGATATAACAAGTTACGAGTTACTTAACCTATATAATATGCAATTATTCAAGAATAATCTCACAAGATTGTTGGCTAAAGTATATTATTCTGTTACTGAATAAGTAAACGGTGAGAATGTAGGATGAGTTAAGATGCTACCCCTTCATATTTTGGTGAACAATGTTGATCTCTAGTATGTAATTTGGTCATTTTTGGTCATAAGTTTAATAACTCTGGACAATCCATGTAGCGTAAGTTCCAAGCTATGTAGATCTGTTATGTGTACTAGACAACTGATATAAATACATAACGTACAGTGCAACCATACACTTTATTGTCAGCGATTTTACGTGACACGCGCACGACTTTATTATTGAGTGTCATCAAGTCAAGTCCACCAAAGAAGACTCTCAATGACTCCCCTACCATTATCATTATCAATTTTCTTTATTTTAACATCACAATGAATTCATGGTTTTAATCGATCACCGCACATTATTTTGGTCCTTGGAGCCGGACAGTGATAAAAGTTCATGAAACATAAAAAAAAGACAATTACAAAAGATCATACTTATGAATATAAATGATTGCACTTGCGAAACTCGAATTCGCGACTATTGCTTACATCTAAACTGCTAGACCAGTGACGCCGTCTGATCTTGAACACTACACTCAGCGTTCCGAGTGCAATTTTCACTAATGTATTGGAAACTAACAACAGAGCTGGTGATATGTAACTAGCCAAAATATGTAAATACAGGGGTCTAGGCTCCGAATATGAATTTGTCCCATTCGGTGTCGAGACCCTTGGTCCGTGGGGTCCTAGCGCTGTAAGACTTTTCAAAGAAATAACGAAAAGGTTAGTCGACATCACAGAAGACAGAAGAGCTGGCAGCTACCTTGGACAAAGAATTAGTCTAGCTATTCAAAGAGGGAACGCTGCCAGTATCTTCGAAACGTTACCTAAAGGGACCCCTTTTAATAATATATTTTAGTCATCATATTATATTTTTTTAAGCTTTTTAATTTTAGTTTCTTAGTTGTACACTTAGGTTATGTAAATACTAGTAATAAATTTAAATTGTAGCGTAAATTCTTTAGGTACTTGTAAATTTAATAATAGCATAAATATATATAATGATTTTAAAAAAAAAAAAAGTAACAAATTTTGTGACATAAACTTTAATAATAAATGATGGACATCGTGCTTTCTACGTTTCAGACAGTTTCCCGCCATATTGTTTTATGACATGCCGGCTATTACCAAAGTTTGTATGTGTCACACAACCTTTGTTTCTATCACGCGGACCGGTCATATTGATTTTAGTATTGTTTTACATCCTACGGCACTTCTTGTAAATTAAAAGCCATGTTACTATCTTTTTCTATATAATGTATTTTTTTATTAATTGAGATGTTTTAATCTCTTAAGAAGTCATGAGATTAGATATAAATGATATCCTAATTAAAGTTGAGTATATCTATCAGTTGTCTAATATAATAAGCTCAGCTTTCATAGTAACGAGCTGTTTCCTGCGACCCTATCTGCTTTTTATTAAATAAAAGATAACATATATCCCATCTTTTCCGTTCTCTTAATACAATGTACCTTCATACCAAATTTCTTTAAGATCCGCATAGCTATTAAGTTTTAAAATATAATAAAGAAACAGACAGATATTAGCATTTATAATTATTATTATGTATTTATTTAAATTTGTATTAACTTCCGTCGAAAACAATCACCAATTTCCTTAAAACATTTTAATGTTCCCTTTCATAAATTGAAATACAGCTTGCATTATTTAATCGTGGCTTATTTAGACAATGCCTCTCTAAATGACTTTAATTTGGAATTGTCAAAGTTCCAAAGGGCAGGACTCACTGCTGAATAAACCTTCCAAATACACAGCCTTAGCAATAAAGTAATAATATTATTTTGTACTTAATGAATACTGGGTGTCCTTGTTTACTCAACGTAATTTATAATAATATTGATACGTGAAACAAAAACTGTGTTCCCCTTTTTACGAAAATTGAGATGACGAAGGAGTATGAAATTTCGCACACTTATAGTTTATATCGAGAAGGAATGCAGAATTCTAATATTTTATTAAAACTAATAGAAACTAATAAATATTTTATTAAAACGAATAGACATTGAATAACGACTGAAATCGGTGACTTTTTACACAAACTTTTTACACTCACGCAGACTTTTTTTACAAAACAAAGTAAACTCGGTTGAGTAAAAATTTACCCTCGGTTGAGCGACAAAATAAATTTGGTTGAGTAAAAAAATAAATCTGCCCAGAGCAGACCAATCCCTCCCTACACGCACCATCCGTACGCGTATAACGGATGGGCCGTATCAAATCTGATAATCATTAGACATGTAAGACACATGAATTTTGTTTATCGTATGTCAAATGAAATGCGGTTTATGCCGCGCCGCGTAAAAGTTATTTCCGCGTTATGCCGCGATAAACCTCATTTGTCTCCCGCCGACTTGTTATCTGCACGTAGGAGTATAATGTACGAAACAACCCTTGTAATCTAAGGGATAGGGTTGAACACTGTAACATGCATCTATTGACAAGAAGGAGTCCACAAATCACACCATTTTCATGGAAATAGGAACAGAGATAATTTTTATTAAAATATATTCAATATAAGCACTTTTGAACAGATATTGAATAGCGACTGAAAAAGGTGGGACTGACATACTCACGCGTACGACTAAAATTTATATCGGCTAAAAATAAAATCAACTCGATTGTGCAACAAAATAAACTTGGTTGAATAACAAATTACCCTCGGTTGAGCAACAAAAATGAGCTCGGTTGAGTAACAGAATAAACACAGTTGAGTAACAAAATAAATCAGCCCAAGCGATCAGAGCAGACCAATCCCTCCCTACACGCAGCATCCGTACGCGTATAACGGATGGGCCGTATCAAATCTGATAATCATTAGACATGTAAGACACATGAATTTTGTTTATCGTATGTCAAATGAAATGCGGTTTATGCCGCGCCGCGTAAAAGTTATTTCCGCGTTATGCCGCGATAAACCTCATTTGTCTCCCGCCGACTTGTTATCTGCACGTAGGAGTATAATGTACGAAACAACCCTTGTAATCTAAGGGATAGGGTTGAACACTGTAACATGCATCTATTGACAAGAAGGAGTCCACAAATCACACCATTTTCATGGAAATAGGAACAGAGATAATTTTTATTAAAATATATTCAATATAAGCACTTTTGAACAGATATTGAATAGCGACTGAAAAAGTTGGGACTGACATACTCACGCGTACGACTAAAATTTATATCGGCTAAAAATAAAATCAACTCGATTGTGCAACAAAATAAACTTGGTTGAATAACAAATTACCCTCGGTTGAGCAACAAAAATGAGCTCGGTTGAGTAACAGAATAAACACAGTTGAGTAACAAAATAAATCAGCCCAAGCGATCAGAGCAGACCAGTCCCTCCCTACACGCAGCATCCGTACGCGTATAACGGATGGGCCGTATCAAATCTGATAATCATTAGACATGTAAGACACATGAATTTTGTTTATCGTATGTCAAATGAAATGCGGTTTATGCCGCGCCGCGTAAAAGTTATTTCCGCGTTATGCCGCGATAAACCTCATTTGTCTCCCGCCGACTTGTTATCTGCACGTAGGAGTATAATGTACGAAACAACCCTTGTAATCTAAGGGATAGGGTTGAACACTGTAACATGCATCTATTGACAAGAAGGAGTCCACAAAGCACTCCATTTTCATGGAAATAGGAACAGAGATAATTTTTATTAAAATATATTCAATATAAGCACTTTTGAACAGATATTGAATAGCGACTGAAAAAGGTGGGACTGACATACTCACGCGTACGACTAAAATTTATATCGGCTAAAAATAAAATCAACTCGATTGTGCAACAAAATAAACTTGGTTGAATAACAAATTACCCTCGGTTGAGCAACAAAAATGAGCTCGGTTGAGTAACAGAATAAACACAGTTGAGTAACAAAATAAATCAGCCCAAGCGATCAGAGCAGACCAGTCCCCTCCCTACACGCAGCATCCGTACGCGTATAACGGATGGGCCGTATCAAATCTGATAATCATTAGACATGTAAGACACATGAATTTTGTTTATCGTATGTCAAATGAAATGCGGTTTATGCCGCGCCGCGTAAAAGTTATTTCCGCGTTATGCCGCGATAAACCTCATTTGTCTCCCGCCGACTTGTTATCTGCACGTAGGAGTATAATGTACGAAACAACCCTTGTAATCTAAGGGATAGGGTTGAACACTATAACATGTATGCATTTACATAATATTGTTCAACTTTACGTTTCCGGTTTGCTTTATTTTGTTTAGTACCCGTGTACCCGTAAGACCAAGCTGTGCTTCGTTTTGCTGGAAGTATTTTTTACATTTATATTGAACTAGCTGTTCCTTGTTGCTGCGTGGAATTTAACTTTATTTTTCTAAAATAAAAGTAGCCTAAGTTACTCCTTACTACATCAGCTACCTGCCAAAAAAGTCCCGTCAAAATCGGTCCAGCCATTTCAGAGATTAGACGGAAAAAACAGACAGACAGACAGACAAAAAATGTTATCTTGATGTATGTACCGTATTTATATTCATATGCATGTAGTAAAAAACGGTTATTTCAATATTACATACAGACACTCCAATTTTATTTATATGTATAGACTACCTATTGCCCGCGACTTCGCTCGCGTTTATTTATCCCCTTAGGGGTGGAATTTATCAAAATCCTTTCTTAGCGGATGCCTACGTCATAACATCTACCTGCATGCCAAATTTCAGCCCGATCCGTCCAGTGGTTTGGGCTGTGCGTTGATAGATCACTATGTCGGTCACCTTTGAGTTATATATATTTAGACTAGCTACCCGTCCCATGGGCGTAGATCTATTATATTATACATGTAAATCTTCTTCTTTAATCTAATGTACATAGTTACGTAGTTTAAAAGATCTTAGCGTATTGACTTCGGAAGCGACTTCATTTTATACTATGTAAAGATATACAAAAATAAAGTTACTAAACTCTGAACTATCCAAAATATGCTTTTGATGGATAAATGTTACAACGACATCTTTTACGTATCACTTCACCTTCATAAACAATTCAAGTAATAGAGTAAGTTCTTCGACAGCCTCGGTGGTCTAGCGGCTAGCAAACTTTCCTTACATTTCTATTGTAGTGGATTCGATTACACGTAGCACATTTGTATTTATTGAGAAACTCTTTTGATATATTTAAAGTTTTCTTGTATTCTCCATTCAAAATTATATTATGTCACTTCACTCTCTACAATCTTACCATTAAATACATTTTTCCAGTCATAAATAGTTTTACTACATATTTCTACAACAGTATTCATTATTAAGATTGTTTGTATTTGTCTGAATGTTTCCAATATTTATTATTTAATCAATATTTACATAGTTATCTAGTACACAACATAAACTCTGTGTAGCATGAGACTAGATGGCGCTGAATTATTCAGAGTTTATTATTATTATTGTTATTATACTTTCTTGTGTAAAATTGAATTTTTATAATATTTTTAGGAAAGATTACTGAGACACTGGATAATTTTTAAGTAGAGATAATTTTATGATTCAAAATCTGATCTAACAAATACATATATTTCATTGATATCCTATAGGATATTATGATGTTTCATTAAACCATGATTTTTAAAACATCTATTACTGATACAATAGTTTGTAACAAGTAGCTGAAGATAACTGTGGGCCCAATAGTAAATCAGCGCTGGAAAATATGTTTCCAGCATTATGCTGAGTTGTGGTCCACATTGACTCAGTTTTTTTAATGTGTAAATTATTCTTGTACTTCTTACGTTATTACTATTATTATTATTAAAACGAGTTAATAAACTCTATTCTATTTTATTCTATTCTTTTCTACTCTGTCTGTTCTGTTCTGTTCTGCTCTATTCTATTCTATAACAAATTTTGTAACAACAATAGTTTCATATTCAGATCACGTATATTATTCAATTCCATTACATCGCAGAAACTACACTAAAGCACTCTTTAAAATTTAATATTCGAAAAGAACAATATCTCAATATATAGCGGAATGACAAATAAAAGGAATACAGCATCAATATATGTAATATTCAAGTGGCGTCCGGAGATTTTTCAAGCTCACTTCGCTTCGCAATAACTCGCTCCCACAATTTGCGACCAAATGTATACGTTTCTGTACTTTTATAGGTAACATAAATTTTGTTGCGAGCCAGTTCGACGCTCAGATAGGGTGCCGGCACTCTATTTGGGTATAGGGAGCAGGGTTGTCAACAGTACGGATTTTGTACTGGTACGAATTTGTCTTCGGTGCGAGGTGTCTGATCCAGGTGTACGAGATTTTAAAGTATGAAGATTGTTTTATTTAAAAATTTGTACTGGTAGATTAACCTATTACTTCCTAATTTGTCTTCGGTACGAGGTGTCTGATCCAGGTGTACGAGATTTTAAAGTATGAAGATTGTTTTATTTAAAAATTTGTACTGGTAGATTAACCTATTACTTCCCAAGCATCGATATAATAGGATGTTTTGGTTCTGTTACTTAAATTAATGTCTTAATACATTAAAAAAAAGTTATATTATGTATTAAAATGACGTAAATATGTATTACTAACAAAATAAATATTTTAATGGAAAAAATATTTTAAAATACAAATTTTATTAGTAGCTATAGTATAAATACATATTTTGGTGAAAAAAAAATCAAATGTAGTGACCTAAAACTAGGACAGTGGGAAGGAATTGGTTAAATCCAAAATTGTATTTAAATTATTAATCTATACATATAAATAAAATTGGAGTGTCTGTTTGTAATATTGAAATAACCTTTTTTTACTACATGCATATTAATATAAATACGGTACATACACCAAAATAACATTTTTTACAATTTTTATCTGTCTGTCTGTCGGTCTGTTTGTTCCGGCTAATCTCTGAAATGGCTGGACCGATTTTGACGGGAATTTTTTTGGCAGGTAGGTGAGGTGAGCTTTTTAGGCTATATCTATTTCAGAAAAAAATCTTTTATTTTAGACAAATAAAATTAAATTAAACGCAATTGCCACAAAACGAATTACTAACTTTAGTTAAACGACATTTACTTAAAATATCCTTTGGATAAATTCATTAATTTCTTTCTTTAACTTAATATTAATTAAAATAGTGATCTGTCTAATATATTTCAATATCAAAAATCTTTTGTTTGAACAACTAACACTATAATACGTATATACATATATATAGAATAAAAGTAATCTATATTTATTATTTTTTTAAGGGATATCCTATTTTTTTATAGCATTATTGATTTATATGGCAAAACAACAAGTGATCGTCTAATGTCGTAAACATGTCGTTTACGCCTTTGGACGATCACTTGTCGAATAATATGTACATATATGCAAAATAAAGCTTACAGACTAATTCATAACAAACTTTAACACTCAACGGACAATTTATTTATATTAACAATTTTAATTACCAATTTTTGTACGATAAATGTAGTACGAGGTAAAAATTAAATAGTTGTAAAATTGACAACCCTAGCGGCGAGCCAGTTCGATGCCGTGATAGGGTGCCGGCAGTCTATTTGGATATAGTGAGATTGTTAGAATCAATCATAACACTTTCATGACATATCTTTCAATTACTTGGTATGGGTTCAGACCCCAAACATATGCATAGACATATGTTTCTGATTTCGAAATTCCTGATTTCGAATCGCGCGACGTGATTTGCGAGTTTGGTAGTATCGAATGACATTTCGCAACGTAACTATTACGCTATACTAGCTCTATGCTGTGACTTTATCTGTTTTTTAAGGTAAATTATATTAAGTAGCTGTGTACTCATAGAAATAGAATTAATGTTTATTCAAATAAACTTTTGAATAGGCATATTTTTCTATTCTACTATTATGAGAAGGTAACAAACATACAGATAGACAGACAGACATGATTTCGCATTTCTACTATTTGTACTGTTAGTATAGATTATGTTACTGTGTTGAAATATATTTTCTATAGACTAGCTGTTGCCGCGACTTCGTCCGCGTGGAATTTAACTTCAATTTAACTTTTTCTAAAATAAAAGTAGCCTAAGTTACATCCGCTACCTGCCAATAAAATCCCGTAAAAATCGATCCAGCCATGAACAAAGCCGGAACAAACAGATAGACATACAGAAATGATAAAAACTGTTATTTTGGTGTATACCGTATTTATATTCATGTGCTTGTAGTAAAAAACGGTTATTTCAATATTACAAACAGATACTCCAATTTTATTTATATGTGTAGACAAAACTTGTTTATAAGACACATCAGTAGATTATATTTAATATATTAATTATATTTAATTTTAAATATTACTCAAAATGCGTATTGCATCTAAACACTAGCGCCATCTGTGCTTAACCTACTCTGTTTACTTCAGTTAATTATTACGTATTAATTTCAAATACAAAATTAGTTAATTACTACATTTTCTGTTACAATATCATTACATAGTATAAAATAAAGACGCTGTCTGTCCGTCCCTATGTATGCCTAAATCTTTAAAACTACGCAACTGATTATGAAGTGGTTTTTTTTAATAGATGGAGTGATTCTAGAGGAATAGTATTTATATCGGCAGCTTTACCCCATAGCAGTATGCCATATGACATAATGCTATGGGAATAACTAAAATATACAAGTTTTGCCGTCGCCACGTCTGTTAATTGCCTTATCCTTCTAATTGCATAAGCAGCAGAAGTAAGTCTACTGGCTAATTGTGAAATATGGGGCCCCCATTGTAACTTCGAGTCCAGTGTTATTCCTAAAAAAACTGTATCATTAACAAAATTTACTATTTCATCATTAAGCAGTAGCTGCGTATTTACTTGTTTCTCATTAGGAAGCGTGAATTTAATACACTTAGTTTTGTTGGAGTTTAATAATAGATTATTACATGTTACCAATTTAATATAGCAGAGATAGCATAATTTACATCGTCTAATTGATTACATTGGCGACCAATTTTAAACACTAACGAAGTATCATCCGCAAATAACACTATATCTGCAACTTTCTCTACCATACATGGTATGAATTATATAAATGACCTTCCCTACAGGGAAGGTCATTTATATAAATTAAAAAGAGAAATGGCCCTAAGATTGAACCTTGAGAACCGCCCATTTTTATATTAGTTCCCTTAGATATATATAATGAATATATATAATATATTATGATTATATTTAATATATTACTCGAAGCGAAGCGTAAGAGCGTAGCTCTTAAATTATGAATGACTGAATGAATGAACTCAAAGCGAAGGCGAAGCCAGGGCGAGTAGCTAGTAACTCCATAAAATGCAATATATCGCAAGCATATCCGCAGAATGTAAATAGTTTATGAGATAGATGTGATATATTGATTTAATAAAAGTATTTCTAACATCATACTGTATCTAATGTGGCAGACCCTCTTACGGTGATGGATACATTTTTTAGTCTTAAACCCTTTGACCCTTTGACCTGAATGTCGAATAAAAGGTTTCGAATATGATAAATCCTGACTAGAATAAGACTATTCTATTGTTCTTATCTCTGCAGGTTTTTATTCAGTTAGTTTCGCAGTTATTTATGAATAGAATAAATGAGAAGTCTCGTGAAGACTTCGGCTGCGAAGCAAGTGGCGTAATTTTTTTTTTTTTAATTTGAGAAGTTTTAGTTACTCTGTATGCTTCAGCTTTTGCGCCTGTGGTTTACGCACGCTTCAGCAGAGTTTGAAAAGGATTTTTTTTATGAATGATAATGGATTGGTGCACCCGCCTGCGCTACCGGTTTCCGCTGGCCCCGCCTGCTTAAACCGAACCAGTGGAAGATGATAAGATGAACATGAGGTCAGGTCAGTTAGCCCATAGTGACAAATTCACTAACAATTTATCACGGTGATTTCCAGGGGGAAACGCGTGGAGGTCGACCTAACAAGGTACATTGCTAGCAATGGGGGGTTACTAGTTCCCATTACTAATAATCCCCGTCCCCCAAGTGGCGTAGTTAGGCAACTGAGGGCCCGGGGCTAGTCAAAAAACTGTAATGTAGGGCCCAACTAATCATAGTCAGGAAACCAAGGGCCTTGGGACAAATAAAAAAATGGGGCCCCACTGCTCAGCAGTTTTATTAAAACGCACATATCGCTATCCATCAAATTGACAACGCTGCCAACCCACAGAAAGAATTTAGGGGAATTCCAAAGGTATAACTTTCGAAAGTTATATCTTCGGAAAGTCGTTATAAGTCTGATTGCAACCTGTCATATTTTGAAAATGGGAGAAATTTTCAAAAGTTCAGTCAATCGAGATTTTCTGGTAAGGGTTCGAGGGCCCCTGAGCTTGAGGGGCTCCACTGATCAGCACTGGGGTCCTATATTACAGTGTTATTAATTAATTATTATGTGGGTTACATTCGCTACCCGTCAAATTGACAACACTGCCAACCCACAGAAAGAATTTAAGGGAATTCCGAAGGTATAACTTTCTAACTTCTCTCAAATGATTTGCCATGATTAAAGTCAGGTTACAACCTGTCATATATATTTTGAAAATGGAAGAAATTTTTCTAAAGTTCAGTTCAATCGAGATTTTCTGGTATAAACAAAATTGTTGCTTTCGACTCGAAAGGAAGAAAGAAGAAGAAGTAGAATAAATACAATACTAATTAGCTATTTTCTGCATTAACTGTACTATACTTAAGCATAAGAGCTAGCGGTAAGTGATTACAGCCGCTTATGAGCACCCAAAAAACAAAACCGATTTTGAAAACTTATTGTTGGATAGCCCAATTATCAACTAAGGTTATAGGCTATATAACATCATGATAAGGCCATTAGGAGCGGAGCTGCAATAAACAATATCGTAAAAGATCATTACATAGTATAAAACAAAGTCGCTGTCGCTATCTGTCCGTCCATATGTCTGCTTAAATCTTTATAACTACGCAACGCTTTTGAAGCGGTTTTTTAATAGATAGAGTGGTTCAAAAGGAAGGTTTATATGTATAATACATGTACACCCGGCCGAAGCCGGGGCGAGTAGCATTTGATAAAATGAAAATTAACCAAGATATCACAATAGACAATAATATAAATAAACATACCGAATTAAAAAAAGCAACCAAGATATTACGACATTTTTTAGAACTATTCTAATGCTATTGACCACAGCTGGCCTTTACAGCTTCACCGCGCTAGTGCAGATAGCTAGTGCACGCCAAACCCGCGGAAGGACTTATGGGGCAGCTGAAGGCTAACTTAACCTGCCTGACGGACACGACTTTAGTCGGGGGGAACCGCTAGGGGTTCGAACCTCAGCTCAGGCCGTCGTAATTTTGATCTCCGTTTGAATTGGACCGGGAATCGATCGAAGGGGAGATATTACGACGTAAGTATTGCTGTATAACTTGTCGCTATTATTATTCGAAGTACATTTCCCTCCAATTCATTGTTACTTATGCAAAACTTTCCAACTTCGGAACAGAAAGGCGTAACGATATTTCCAACTTTATCCATAGAGCCCGGGTAATTTTTTTTTCTCATAAATAACAAAAGGAACACATCGATTCTCAGCAAATTTGACCAAATAAAAAAAAAGTTTTATTTCGGCACTCGCTTTGTCTACTAAGGTTGTTTTGAAGGAGACTGAAATATTTAATAAAACACACTTATTTATACCAAATTTCCTTTGTAATCATAGGTTCTACATTTTTCAGTAGATATTTATGGAATAGCGATGTAAGATATTTGTGAAGTTTTCATTTACTTAAGCAGCCATTTTGCACGTGTAACTTTTTTTTATATCACGCAGGTGGCAAACAAGCATACGGCCCATCTGATGGTAAACGGATACCCTAGCCTATGGACGCCTGGAACACCAGGGCTGACACATGCGCGTTGCCGACCCTTAAGAAACCTTAATATACCCTTCTTGAAACACCTCATGCTGTATTGTCTCGAGAAAACCTCGGCAGGTAGTTTATTCTACAATCTAAGTGTACGCGGGAGGAAGCTCCTCTGAAACCACACTGAATGGTAAAAAATAAAAACAAAGAGGTAGACCATAGAGATGCTGGAAGGATGAAATAGAGTTAACAGCAGGCCTGGAGAAGGTACCACCAGGATATGCTATTGCAAACGCAGAGTCTAATCAGTGTTCGCAACCTGAACAGACCAGTCCCCACAAGGAAGGTTTTTTTGCAATAGCATATGCTGGTGGTCACTCTATTCTCCCAAATTTGAATTTAAAAATGAATCTGTATTATTGTAAACATGTATAATATTAATTTGAAAAGAATACGAGCTGAGTTTCCTGTCAGTTCTACTCATCTCGAAATCATTCGAACTGACGATAGATTTGACATATCATAAGCATCTGTAATAGACCTACATTAATAAAGATATTTTGAATTTTAATTTGGTTATATTTCGTCCAATTTACATGATATATTTTTGAATTATAATCCATTTGTTATTCAGATATATAAGCTATACTACTGTAAAGTTTCATCAAAATACGTTCAGTAGTTTTTGCAAGAAAGACTAACAAACATCCATTCACACTTTCGCGTTCGTAATTACGTGACATTTTCGTCAATTAACTTAAAAATATTATCTTGTTTCTTAAGTATAAACAATATGAACATGCAAACTTGTTCAAATTACTCCAAGAAATCCGCCCCGTTTTGCTTGTTATTAGATACAAAGTTAGACGTAAGTGTATTGTACATTATGAATTTACATGTACCGAAAAGTTCATCTCGAACGTTGTAGGTACGTTTGAAACTAAGTGAAAACTTCTGGTGCAAAGCAAAAATATTGTATGGTCATATTACAGTTTACTTTGAAGGTCTACGTAAAGACTCTTAGAAGTCTTTGTAATATTCCCTAAATATGGGGTAATATTTACGCTTTAAAGAAAACTCAGTCTTTGATAAATTTTCATTATATTACTCCCTTTTTTGTACACATTCTCGCAAATTAAATTGAAACTTATTTGATTAGTTCCAAAAGTTGATATTAGGTTGGTTATTGTTTTCAAAATTAAGATGATGTTGTTATTTTTTAGGGTCTTCTAGGGATTATAATAATTATATACATTTTTTTTCTAAATAATAATCATAGACAATTAATACAGCGCCATCTAGACGTTAAGCTAGATAAAGCTTGTGTTATGGGTACTAGATAACTGATACAAATACATAGATTTATATTTTTTCGTAAATACATATATATTATACATAGAAAATACCCAGACCGATACAAGCAATCATACTCATGATAACAATTGTTTGTGCCGTGCGAAGAATAGAACCCGCAACCAGATCATCGGAAGTAAGGCGTTGTGCTTAACCGCTAGATCACCTAGTTTTAAAATTTATTTTGTTTCAATAATATTAACCATATTAAGCAACGCATCTTGCTCATTCTTCTTGTGATGAATCTGCGTTCTGAATGAGTGGTAGAATAAAAAATTAGACTATTCCAAAATGCTTGTACTCAGTTTATTTGAATACAGATTGTTTGTAATTTTATTTCGGTTAAGGGCTGACTGACAGAGAAATCCAGTTGAATCGCACGATTGGCTAACTGATCTTTCTTCGTGCTTTTCTATCATAGTATACTGATGGGCATCGTATATGATTAGCATAGGCGTGTGTTTTTCCACCTTTATCATTATTACATAGTATAAAAAAACAAAGTCGCTGTCGCTGTCTGTCCGTCCCTATCTATACTTAAATCTTTAAAACTACGCAACTGATTTTGAAGCGGTATATTTTAATAATATATAGAGTAATTCATGAGGAAGCTTATATATATAATACATGTATATCCATGCGAGGCAGGGCGAGTAGCTCTTATTTATAAGTTTATATTCACGTTTAAATTGTATTACTATGACTAGACTTGGTAACTTGAATGCATACTATATAATTAAAACTATGACTTATTATCAGATTTATTAGACACTAGCTTTTGTCCGCGGCTTCACTCACGTTAATTTATCCTTCCTTAGGGGTGGAATTTATCAAAATTCTTTCTTAGAGGATGCCTACGTCATAGTAGATTTATCGGAATGAGACTTTGTCTCAGCCGATCCTTTAAAATTGACAAAGTTTCATACAAACTTTCATCCCCTATTTTATCCCCTTGGGGGTAGAATTAATCAAAATCCTTTCTTAGCGGATGTCTACGTCATAACATCTACCTGCATGCCAAATTTCAGCCCGATCCATCCAGTGGTTTGGGCTGTGCGTTAATAGATCACTATGTCAGTCACCTTGAGTTATGTATATTTAGATATATAGACTTAGCTGTACGCAGGCGAAACCGGGGTGAGTAGCTAATCTACCATATAAAAAAATGTTATTATTGTATTTTATTTTGTAAACGAAGTCTATAATTAATATCATGTCAATTTTTCTTTCATTTCCATTAAGCTTGATTGGCAGCGTCGTTATAAAAAAGTTCGATATCTCCATGCACATATATATATTTAGAGGTGTATATAACATCTAATGATTACATAGCCTACTGCCTACGCATTCAATTTAGATCTAATTAATTTGAATTAGCCATTTGCGTTAGGCTTCGTGTTAGATGTGGGTAATCTAATAGCTATTCAATATACATCAGAACTCCTGTATTGCTCTTTTTTTTTTATTCTTTCGTTTATTTTTACATAAAAAAGTTTTTTACATATATGGCAAGTCATAATATACAGTAATTCATATTTATATAAATTCAATTCAATTACAATTACATTAATAATGACTAATAACAATATGTTTCGTAGTCATAATTACGACATCATTATATTTAGGTCTAAATACTCGGTAATATTATGAAAAGGATGTTTTTCAAAAAAAGATTTTATTTTAGTTTTGAATTATTTTGGGGGTAATTCTCTTATGTGCATAGGAGTACATAAGAGAAGTACTCTTAGTAGTCATATTTATATAAATTCAATCCAACTATTAATTATAACTAATAACATAACATGTATCATAATTACGACATCATTATTGTGTGTTATGTGCATAGGTAGTTTATTATACATTTTGATTTTTTATACTAGTGCCTGGTAATTGGTATCTTAATAGAGGATGCCATTTTTTGAATAACAACAATGCTCTGCCTTTATCCCATTATTAGTGGTCGGCGCAGTGTGTCATTCTCTTCCACTGATCTCGATCGGTCGTCATATCTGAACATACTCTTCTTTTATTCATATCATCTTTCACACAATCCATCTATCTTTTTTAGCGCGTCTCTCTCTTTCCATCCATCCACATTCATATTATTTCCAAGACATGATCCTCGTTCCTCCATAACATGTCCATACCAGCTCAATCTGTTACCTCGCAACTTGTCTATATCCGGCGCAACTTTCAAACTTCCTCGTTTATACACACTCCTTATTCTGTCTATCTTGGTGATCCTACACATCCATCTCTTGAACGCGCTAATCTCAGGAAATACTGGTTCGAATTGAAAAACTCTTTCTGTGTTGGATAGTCAATTTGCGAATGAAGGCTTTAAGCTACATAACATTACGCTACGACAAATAGGAGCGCAGCTGCAATGAAACATATTGCAAAAAGGTGGGGAAATGAATTGCAGACGAAATTGGGCATGTCACTTAGTGTAATCTCAACATTCGCATTTCTGCCACATGCACACGCCTTTCGCCCGTCTCCTTTACGAACCAGCTTTTGTAAATAACAACAATGAAAATATATTATAAAACATATCTGTATCCATCCATATTATTAAGTACTATAATGTAATACATAATATCAAAGGATAAATAACACAGCGCCATCTAGTCCCAAGATAAGCTTGTGTTATGGGTACAAGACAATTGATAAAGACTTAGATATATTTTGTTCGTAAATATATATAAAATATCCAGACCGATACAAACAATCATACTCATGAATACAAATGTTTGTACCGTGTAAGGAATTGAACCCGCGGAAAAAAGGAAAAAGATTGAGACGCGAGGGGCAGGTAATTTTCTTATAATGTTTTCTATTATACTGGGGGAATGATATTGTTAGTAACGTAGACTGTTAACCCCATTGTTAATAATGTACCATGTCAGGCTGACGTCGAAGCGGTTATCCCTGGAAATCATCATGACAAATTACTGTTCAAATTTATTTATTTATTTATTTACTTACACAACTATTATTGCAGGCCTAAGCCCAATACAATAGTGTATCTAATTCTATATTATACATATTCGTTAACATAACATATAACATACAATGTTGTTTTTGTGAATTCACACAGACTACACACAAACAAGTCCGTTGTTTCTGCTATTTTATTGAGAGTGGCCAGTGCGTGTGTATAGATGCCTTGTTTAATAAATTAGTTCTACCGCGAGGTACCGCTAATAACTGTGTAATTTAACAGGCTATGGCTAACTGATCTCATGTGCGTCTTATCATCCTCTACTGGTGCCTCACCAGCGTAAACCGTCGCGCAGACGGATACACCATTCTATTATCATCCATCAAAAAAAATGTCTTAATACTTATATGTATAAGGTATATATTTGATAGACCCAACTCCTTCATGTCCCTATGGACATTAGTCAGCCAGGTAGTTAGTAACCTGTCTGGTCCTATTTCCACATTATACTAGCTATGGAAAGGCACTTCCCACTTCGTGATATATACTCGAATCTCAATCTAAATATATATAACTCAAAGGTGACTGACGTAGTGATCTGTCAACGTACAGCCCAAACCACTGGACGGATCGGGCTGAAATTTTGTATGCAGGTAGATGTTATGACGTAGGAATCCGCTAAGAAAGGATTTTGTTTAATTCTACTCCCAAGGGGATAAAATAGGGGATGAAAGTTTGTATGAAACTTTGTCAATTTTAAACCGATCAGGCTGAGACTTTGTATGATTAAAGCTACTACGACGTAGGCATCCCCTAAGAAAGGATATTGATAAATTCTACCCCTTAGGGATAAAATAGGTGATGGAAGTATTGTAAAGCCGCAAAAACTATACCCTAATAATAATACTTCTAACGCGAGCAAAGCCGCGGGCAAAAGCTAGTAATCTCATAAGTAAGCTATTAATCGCGAAAGTTTGTGAGTATGGATGTTTGTTACTCTTTCACGCAAAAACTACTGAACAGATTTTGATGAAACTTATTACACAGTAATACTAATAAAAACTACTACAATAATATAGCTTATGCATCAGAATAACATAGGCTATATTTTATATTGGTATTCATATTTTGAAATTTAACGCGGGTGAAGTCGCGGTAAAGTATATAATAATAACATCCGAGGCACTTAATAAAATTCTGAAATTGAGCTCACCAATAAAAACATAAGCGAGACGACGTCCCTCAAAGCAAACCGTATAATTTTTAAACAATATCTTTTGCTCTGCCAACAGTTATTTCCCAATCAATTTATCACAAAAACACAAGACCGGAATATGCCCTCGTGATTTAGATTCCTTACAATTTCCGGTTTCCTTTTGTCTCGTTGCTTTTACTTTATTATTACAGTGTTTAATGTGATGTTATGTTAAATCATTGGAGGTTTTGATAGCATCTCGATATGCGCTTTATTTTTGATTCTACATATCTATACATCTATACATATCAATAAAATTTGAGTGTGTTTTTGTAATATTGAAATAACCGTTATTTAAGTTTGCATGTAATATGAATATAAATACGGTACATACACAAAAATAACATTTTTTACAATATTTGTCAGTCTGTCTGTTTGTTCCGGCTAATCTCTGAAATGGCTGGAGGCTGGACTGTGTTGGACGAGGCTTTTAGCAGGTAGCTGATGTAATAAGGACTTTTGTTTTAGAAAAATAAAGTTAAATTCCACTCGGACATAGTCGCAGATACAGCTAGTCTGAAATATGATTAAAATGAAGGAATATATCACGTTGTGATAACACATTATTATTTCTACTTTATGTTAATGAAGTATATATTGTACATATTTTTACATATCATAAGATTCTGTATTAGACCTACATGAATAAGGATATTTTGAATTTGAATTGAATTTATATAGTAACTAGGTACTCGCCCCGGCTTCAGGTGTACATATTTTTGTGTGTCTGTCTGTTTGTTCTGGCTAATCTCTGGATTTACGGGACAGATTTTGACAGGACTTTTTTGACAGGTAGCTGATGTAAGAAGGAGTAACTTAAGCTACTTTTATTTTAGAAAAAAATAAAGTTAATTTCCACGCGGATGAAGTCGCGAGTACAGCTAGTCTAAATATATATAACTCAAAGGTGACTGACATAGTGATCTATCAACGCACAGCCTAAACCACTGGACGGATCGGGCTGAAATTTGGCATGCAGGTAGTTGTTATGACGAAGACATCCGCTAAGAAAGGAATTTTGATAAATTCTACCCCAAGGGATAAAATAGGGTATGAAAGTTTGCATGAAACTTTGTCGATTTTTTAAACCGATCGGGCTGAGACATTGCATGCATAAATCTACTATGACGTAGGCACCCCCTAAGAAAGGATTTTGATAAATTCCACCCCTAGAGGGATAATTTAATGAACGCGATCCCGCGGGCAAATGCTCGTTTATAATATAACTTATAATAAGTCACAGTTTTAATTATCTACTATTTTAAATTACTGTACTGCATTCAAGTAAATTTGCTTTCTAGTTTGTTACCAAGTCATAGTCCATTTAAACGTTAATAAAAATTAACAAAAAAACTAGCTTAACTTCCTCTAGAATCACTCTATCTATTAAAAAAACCGTTTCAAAATCCGTTGCGTATTTAAGATTTACGCATATATAGGGACGGACAGACAGCGACAGCGACTTTGTTCTATACTATGTAATGATTAAGGATTAAGAATAAAATTAAAAAAAGAAGGATTAAATTAAAAAAAAAAAAAAAGAGCAACACAAGTTTCTTGCTCATTCTTCTTGTGATGAATCTGCAGACTT
>NW_026712559.1:0-3190 GCF_030625045.1 Achroia grisella
TCGGTGCCGGCAGTCCTTTCGGAAGTGGAAAATTTCTATAGCCGGTTATACGCTTCGCATGCATCTCGCCCTGATCCCGAAAATGAGGACTCTAGAGCTACATTAACGCGCCATTTCACTGAAGACCTGCCAGAAGTCAGCATTGGCGAAGTCGAGATTGCTCTTGGGCAGCTTAAAAATGGAAAAGCCCCTGGAGAGGACGGCGTTACCACAGAGTTGTTAAAGGCTGGAGGCAAACCCGTACTGAGGGAGCTCCAAAAGCTTTTTAACGCTGTCCTATTTGAAGGGAGAACTCCAGAGGCGTGGAGCAGAAGTGTGGTCGTCTTGTTCTTCAAGAAAGGGGACAAAAGCCTTCTGAAGAACTATCGACCCATTTCGCTTCTAAGCCACGTCTATAAGCTGTTCTCAAGAGTGATCACGAACCGTCTTGCGCGAAGACTCGACGAATTCCAACCACCGGAACAGGCTGGATTTCGGAGCGGATACGGCACCATAGACCACATCCACACAGTGCGGCAGATTATACAGAAAACCGAAGAGTATAATCAGCCCCTGTGCCTAGCATTTGTGGACTATGAGAAGGCCTTTGACTCGGTTGAAAAATCGATCTCAGTGGCGTGCACTTGGAGAGGCCTATGTCCAGCAGTGGACTGCGATAGGCTGATTATCGCAGTCCACTGCTGGACATAGGCCTCTCCAAGTGCACGCCACTGAGATCGATTTTCGGCTCTCGCATCCAGCTCCTGCCAGCCATCCTGCGCAGATCGTCACTCCACCTCGCCTGGGGGCGTCCTACACTACGTTTACCGAGACGCGGTCTCCACTCTAGAACTCGTTTACCCCAACGGTTATCGGTTCTTCGACAAATGTGACCGGCCCACTGCCACTTCAGCTTGCTGATCCGGTGGGCTATGTCGATCACCTTGGTTCTCTGCCGAATCACTTCGTTTCGAATGCGATTCCGGAGAGAGACACCGAGCATAGCCCTTTCCATAGCCCGCTGAGCGACTTTGAGTTTGTGGACCAGTCTAGCCGTAAGTGTCCACGTTTCGGCACCGTATGTCATTACGGGTAGGACGCACTGGTTAAAGACTTTCGTCTTTAGGCACTGTGGGATTGACGATGAGAAGACTCGACGGAGTTTTCCGAAAGCTGCCCAACCCAACTGAATTCTCCTATTCACCTCATCCTCAAAGTTGTTTCTACCTAACTGCAACGTTTGCCCGAGGTAGACATATTTCTGAACAACTTCGAGGACGGCTCCGTGAATCGCAATCGGTTCCGGTAGAACATGTTCATTGAACATGACCTTGGTTTTGTCCAAGTTCATCCGTAGGCCGATGCGTGCAGAGGAGTCAGCCAGGTCGTTCAGCATCCCTTGTAGGTCCTGCAGCGTTTCTGCCATTATGACGATATCATCTGCGAATCGCAAGTGAGAGATGTGTTCGCCATTGATATTGATGCCACGTCCTTTCCAGTGCAGCGTCTTGAACATATCCTCCATTGCATTAGTGAACAGTTTCGGGGATATGACGTCCCCTTGTCTCACTCCTCGATGCAATGGTATGAGACGTGTTTGCTGATTCTGTACTTGGACGGACATAGTGGCGGCTTCGTAAAGACATCTCATCACTTGGATGTATCGCCAATCAACCTGGCATCGCTGCAAGGACTCCAGGACAGACCAGATCTCTATCGAGTCAAAGGCCTTCTCATAGTCCACAAATGCTAGGCACAGGGGCTGATTATACTCTTCGGTTTTCTGTATAATCTGCCGCACTGTGTGGATGTGGTCTATGGTGCCGTATCCGCTCCGAAACCCAGCCTGCTCCGGGTTGGAATTCGTCGAGTCTTCGCGCAAGTCGGTTCGTGATCACTCTTGAGAACAGCTTATATACGTGGCTTAGGAGGGAAATGGGTCGATAGTTCTTCAACTGGGTTTTGTCTCCCTTTTTGAAGAACAGGACGACAACACTCCTACTCCACGCCTCTGGAGTTCTCCCTTCAAACAGGACGGCATTAAAAAGCTTCTGGAGCTCCCCCAGTACGGGCTTACCTCCTGCTTTTAAAAGCTCTGTTGTAATGCCATCCTCGCCAGGGGCTTTTCCATTTTTGAGCTGTCTCAGAGCGATCTCGATTTCGCCACTGCTGACTTCTGGCAGGTCTTCGGTGAAATGGCGTGTTAATGTGGCTCTAGAATCCTCATTTCCGGGATCAGGTCGAGATGCATGCGATGCGTATAACCGGCCATAGAAATTTTCCACTTCCGAAAGGACTGCCGGCACCGAAGAAACGACTTCTCCAGTTGCTGTGGTCAGTTTCGTCAGGTGGCTTCTGCCGAGAGATTGTACGAACACCTTAGACCCCCGATTCAGCTCAATTGCTCTTTCAATGTCAAGAGTATTGGAGCACCGGAGGTCGCGTCGTACGTGCTTGTTGATCTCTTGGTTTAGAGCCCGCTTAGCTGACGAAGTGACAGGCGGGTTTTCACGTCGTTTCTTCATAAGCCCTAATGTCTCTTCCGAAAGCTTTGATTTCTTGCCCTTACGCTGCATGTTACAGAATCTCGAACCTTCCTCCCTGAGGATCCGAACCACATATTCGTGGTTCTGGTTAACGTCTGTTGTGGTTTCCACGGCGGCAAATCGGTTCTCCAAATTTGACTGGAACGTTTCAGATCCTGTCATGGTTTGGAGCAGTGTTGGTCGGAGCCTGGCCTTCATCAGACGGAAACGTTCGGCCTTGAAGTTGATATTCAGAGAGCCTCGGACAAGTCGGTGATCGCTACCGGTATTAAACCTATTGATCACGGAGACGTCTCTGAATATGTGCTTCTTGTTCGTCATGATGAAGTCGATCTCATTTTTTGTCATAGTGTCGGGGCTCCGCCAGGTCCACTTCCTTTGGGGCTGCTTTTTGAAAAACGAGTTCATCAAGAACAGCCCCTCTCGTTCGAGGAAGTTGACCAGCATCCGCCCCCTATGGTTTCTGACTCCAAAACCATGGGATCCTACTACCGATTCACTGCAATTCTGTACTCCCACTTTAGCGTTAAAGTCTCCCATGACAACATTGTAGTGGGTCTTAGTAGTGAAGTGGAGGGCCCTCGATATGTCATCGAACATAGGTGGCCTAGTGGGCAAAGAACCAACCTCTCGAGTATGAGGGCGCGGGTTCGATTCCAGGTCAG
>NW_026712561.1:0-78104 GCF_030625045.1 Achroia grisella
ACAGGTCGCGGCCCGTCTCGGGCTAGGTCGTGGGGCATCTGCTCCTCAGCGTCGTCGACGCGCTCTACGCGCTCGACGCGCTCGATAATGGTGGAGGACGAGATGTCCGGGGTGCCTGGTGTCCACCGAGGACGGACTCGCGAAAACGGCCGTGCCGAAGCGGCCGCACGCGGATGGACCGGGCCCTTCCGGGGCGGCGGGCGGGAGTGCCAAGCCGTCCAAGATCCCCTGCCCGTCGTCCGGGAACGGGGTGGTTTTGATGGTACCTGTGGGCCCGGAGAGTCCGACCACGTCGCCGAAGTCCCGGCGGCAGGACAAGAGAGGAGATGACGGGACGTTTATACGTCCGTCGGGGGTCCCTGTGGGGAAGGGGAAGGTCCCCCCAAAGGAGGACCCGCAGCCTGTGGCCGTTTTCAGGGCGGAGGCCCAGAAAAAGCTGGGGGCTGCCTTGGACCCGGTTCACAGGTGCGGGAACCTGAAGGGGGCTGACCAGAGGCGGCTGAAGGAGTCCATCGGCTCCGTGTTGATGATGGCAGAGGAGCTTGACAGCAGTGCCGTCGTCAACAAGGACTTCACCGCGGGTGCCGTCGAGCGCCGGAAGTTGGAAGGACAGGTGGAGAGCTCCGTAAGGAGAATCAAGGAGCTCCGAAGCCAACTCCAGGCGCTCCAAGCCCAGATGCGGCAACTCGCGGCGAGGTCGGGGCCGCAAACCTTCAGCCGCTTCCCAGGCACCACAGGGGCCTGCGAGGGAGAGAGCACCCGGCCCGGCCCCGGCGCCAGTGGATACTGAGGACCTGCGGGCGGAACTCCTCCGCTCGACCGGGCTGATGGTCGACGCCCGATTCCAGGAGTTGAAGGAGATGACTCACGAGTTCAATCCTTCAGGAGGCGTCAATCCGCCTGGTACACCGCCCGCCGCTGCAAAGCGACGGGCAGTACGAGGTTTTGTCCCGCATTCCTGGCGCAGGGGACCGGGCTTCAGAGACGCTCCCCATCTGCGGGGGCGTGGGTGCAATTCCCGCCGCTTCCGGCGAGTCGTCCCATCAGCCGGCCTGCCTCTGGCAGTCAGCGGCCGGGGCCGTGGCGCGGGCGCGCAAACGATGGTTGGAGCACGGTGGTGACGGAGCGGCAAAACCGCAACGTCTCTGGAGGTGACTCAGAGTACTCAAAGTACTCAGAGGACCTCTGGGGCTCCTCTCAGGGGAAGAAGGCCGGCCCCGCCGTCGCCATCGAAGGTGTGCGCCGCGATCGGCGGCTGTGGTCGTCACATCCTGTCCGGAGCAGAAGCGGCGGGGGTCACTTACCTGCTGTCCTCAAGGAGGCGAAGGATAAAATCAACTCCGCCTCCTTGGGGATAGAAGCCTGCGCTTCACATATGGCTACTGGGGTGGCCCGGATCCTGGAGATCCTAGGTCCCAGACGGGAGACCAGGCCGACGCGCCGCGTCGAAGTTCCGGGACGTCTTCCCGGAAGGTACGGTCCGAATCGCCAGGCCCACAAGACGGCCGAAAGTGAGGGTCAGCGGCTTCGACGGTACCGACCGGGAGGAGGTGGCGGCCGCCGTGGCACAGCACGGCGAGTGCATCATGGACGCCGTCAATGTCGGGGAAATTCGGCGCGGCGTCGGGCCTGGGCACCTGCTGGGTGTGGACCGCATTGGCCGCGGTCAAGAAGGTGACGACGGCAGGGTGGATCCGGATCGGTTGGCCCCAGCCGCTGTGGAGTTGCTGCGGCAGAAGCCACTCCGGTGCTTCCGGTGCCTCGAACGCGGGCACGTGCTGGCCTGGTGCTCGCACGAGGAGGACCGGAGTGGCTTGTGCTACCGGTGTGGGGTTCCCGGCCACAAAGCGGCCGGATGTTCGGCGGCCCCACACTGCGTGGTTTGCGCAGCGGCGGGTCGCCCAGGCCGACCATCGGGTGGGGGCCAAAAAGTGCCCCAGTCCCTGGAAACAAAAGAGGGGATCCGCACTGTCGTCGGCCCGCGGCAATGGCCGCCGGGGAGAGGCTGAGGTGATGGACACCGGTCAATAAAGGCAGTCCATCGCCTCCTGCAGGGAATTAACCACTGCGCGCGGCAACAAGGATCTGCTTCTGCAGAGCGGCGGCAGTGGAGTTGATCTTGCAGTGGTCGCCGAACCATACGTAGTCCCACGAAGTGACCCATTGGTCTGGCGACCCTCTGGCCTGGTGGCCATTGTCGGCGCGGGCAATCCCGCGACCCCACCGTCAGGCCGCCCATTCGGCGGAGCGGGGTACATAGGTGTGAGTTGGGGGAAACCGTCGCTGTCGGGACATACTTCTTCCTCCGAACAGGGACTGCCGAGTTCGAGCAGCTCATGGACGGGCTAGCCGCTCTGGAGCTATACTCGGCCCGTCCAATGATGGTGATGGGGGACTTCAATGCTAAATCCACGGCATGGGGCTCCCCCATCACCGACTCTCGAGGCAGGGTCCTGGAAGACCGGGCGGCCGCGGCCGGTCGGTAGTGTTGAACCGAGGCCGTCACACGTGAGACAGGCAGGGGGGAGCCGCATGTCGACGACCCCTTGTGTCCAGCGACGCAGAGGGTGCGAGGCTGCAGGTGTTGGATGAGGTGGAGACGCTATCCGATCATCGTTACATTCGGATAGACGTTCTTCCCTCACCCGTAGCTCCGCACCCCGGTCGCCAGGAGAGGAATGTCCCACAACTCCCCATGAGATGGGTGTCTGAATAAAGACGCTGATGGAGGCTTCATCGTCCGGGTGTGGCCTGGGTTCCCATACCGGAGAGGGGCCTGTGGAGGTCGACGCAGAGGTGGGCTGGTTCGGCGTGGCTCTGTCGCACATCTGCGACGCGGCGATGCCCCGAGCCGGCCCGACCTCCTAGGCGTCAGGTGTGCTGGTGGGCCGGAGGAAATAGCGGCGTTGAGAGAGGAATGTTCGCCGCCCGCCGCCGGTACACCAGGCACCGCCGACTCAGGCGGGGCCGCGACGCCGACGAGGAAGCACAGCTGTACGAGCAGTACAAGAGACGAAGAAGTTCTGCAGCTGTCCATCAAGCAGGCCAAGGAGACAGCCAGGGAAGAACTCCCGGAGACCCTGGACAGGGATCCATGGGGGTTCGTCAGGGGCAACATGCCCCCTGGGCGCCCCCGTGGCAGAGGGTCTCCAGCCGCAGCAGCTGGAGGAGGTGTTGGAGGAGCTGTTCCCAGACAGCCTCCTTCACACCTCCTCCGATGATGCCGCGTGGCAGTGATGGAGAGGCCAGCGGCGTCAGCGCTGCTGCGGTTCCTATCATCACCGAGGAGGAGTTCGCCGCGGCCGTGGATAAACTCCGGGGCAAGAATTTCGCCCCGGGTCCGGATGGTATCCACGGCCGCGTCCTGCCTTGGCCCCAACACCCTAGGGACCGACTCCGCGCTGTTCAACGCGTGTTGGAGTCGGGACGGTTTCCCAATCAGTGTAATGGGGGTAGAGTGGTCCTGCTCCGCAAAGCGGAGCACCCCGCAGGTTCGGTGGTTCCCTCGGCGTTCCGCCCCATAGTGCTGTTGGTCGAGATCGGCAAGCTCTTCGAGCGAATCTTGGCGGGCCGACTCGTCCAACACCTGTCTCAGGTAGGTCCCGATCTCAGCCCGAAGCAGTTCGGGTTCCGAGAGGGGCGCTCAACGATTGACGCGATCTCGCGTGTGCGCTCCCTCTCGGAAGAGGCGACGTCCCAGGGTGGGGTGTTGTTGGCGGTCTCTCTAGACATTAAGAACGCCTTCAACACTTACCCTTGCGACTATTAGGGAGGCGCTGAAATATCGCGCGCCTCCTACATTCGGGACGTGATCGGGGCCTATCTCGAAGACAGGTCTGTGCTATGCACGGGGCGGAACGGCGTTGTAGTGCCGAGGGACATGCAACGCGGTGTCTCCACAGGGTGTCGGTTCTGGGCCCGATCCTGTGGAACATCGGGTATGATTGGAAACCTGCGGGGCGGGCCCTATAACGGGCACTCCGACTCCGTGTGTTACGCGGATGACATGGGTCACCGCCTGGGGGCGGGACCTACGGAGGCTACCCGCTTTGCCACGGCAAGCGTGGCGCTGGTCGTCGGCCGAATTAGAAGGCTTGGGGCTCCAGGTATAAGCTGGAGAAGACCGAGGTCCTGTGTTTTCATGGGCCTGGCGTGCGCCACCTCCGACGCCCAGCTGGTCGTCAGTGGCCAGGCGGGGGTCAAGCCCTGTATTCGATACTGGGGCTTGACCTGGATAGCTCGCTGGAGCTTCCGCGCTCACTTCCGAACCTGGTCCTCGCCCTGCAGCAGCCGCCGGCGCCTTTAGCTGGCTGCCAAATGCGAGGGGCCCGGTATGTCTCGCCGCCTATACCTCGGCGTGGTGCGGTCCATGGCCTTGTACGGGGCCCCCATCTGGGGTGGGGGTCTGGGAAAAATGTGGCCTGCCTCAACAGGCCACAGGTCATGGCCAACGGGGCCATAAGAGGCTACCGCACCATATCCGGGGAAGCGGCGGGTCTGCTGCGGGGTCTCCTCCGTGGGACTTGGTAGCGGAGCTCCACGCGTCAGTGTATCACTGCCGCGCGGAGCGACGTTCCATGGGGGAGGCACCCGCTGGCCATGAGATTGGAGCGCGGAGGTCCGGATTCTCGGGCGGATCCTCAGGATCAGGTGGAGAGAAAGGCTGGCCAGTCCATCGGCCGGCCTGAGACCGTCGACGCTGTCCGTCCCATCCTCAAAAGGTGGATGAATAGAGAGATGGCCACTGACGTACCGCATGACGCAGATAATGTCCGGGCACGGCTGCTTTGGGCGGTATCTGTGTCGTATGTGGCGAGGAAGGAGCCGACGACCGGCTGCCACGAATGCGGAGAGAGAGGACACGGCGCAACACACGCTGGAAATATGTCCATGTTTGAGAGTGAGCGCCGTGTCCTCACACACGAATAGTGGGGGACGATCTCTCGCTGCCGAATTTAGTTCGGAGGATGGTCAGTAGCGAGAGATCGTGGCTGGCGGTGAGCTCCTCTGCGAGGAAGTTATCTCGCGGAAGGAGGCGGCGGAAAGGGAGCGGGAGTCAGCTCGTCCCGCTTCCTCCGCCGCAGAAGAGCCAGGGGCAGGAGGTGGGGGCGTATCCAACTCCGCCCCCCTCTATCCCCCACTGGGGCCGGGGTGACTGCCTTGAGGGAGGCAGTCCCCCCAATCCAAAGGCAACGGAGGTGTGCGCGTGTACCCACACGCCTCCAGAATGGAGTAGGGCGAAATAGGTCGCCCTAACCACATAACGAGATGGGGCCTGCCCTACAACATCTACAGGGCGGGCCGTCGCCGTCGGAGCTGGGTAGAATGCACTTGCGAATCCCCTGGCTCCGGCATAGGCGCTCGTAGGTACACCGTGTGGGTTTGGTGACTACAAGTCCCACACACCACCTCGCCATCCCTCCGGCGGGGTGACGGTCTTTTGAAGATTTTTCCACACGTTAAAAAAAAAAAAAAAAAAGGGACCGACTATGTCGAGGGATAAACGTTGAAATGGAGCAGTGGATATACTTGTTATTTGCATTGGAGCTCTGTGAACTTTTCTTAAGGCTTTATTTTCTTGACATTTAACACATTGTCGAACATAGCTTTCGATGTCGCTCCGCATTCCTTTCCAATAATATTTCTCAGATATTCGTTTTAGCATTCGTGTGGAGCCTAGATGACCGACAATAGGTAAATCGTGATTTTCTAATAGTATTTTCTTAATTTCGGACAGTGACGGATACATGATATTGTTATGGTACACATGTACGGATATATTGGTTTTATCGAAAAGATAGGTCATCATATTATATATTTTCGTAAATAAGTGTTTCTCATAGGGATTTTTAAAATCGGAAATTGCTATATCTATAATATGTGCTGATAATAGTAGATTATTTTTTACAGATTTCAGTGTTTTAAAGATATCAATGTATGTACATTCATCAAAGTAATGTACTTTAGTGAATAAAAAGATAATAAATTTTATTATTTAATTCTACCTTTTTTAAATGCATGAAGTTCTTTTCGGATTGTAACAATTCTTCTTGGTCTTCTAAATTATCTAAAATATTTGGAATATACGAGTTGGACTCATCTAAATCAATTGAGGTAGGGATTAGAATAACTCCGGAAGAGCACTTCATTAAGTTACTATTGTGTTCTACGAGGTTAGTATCATAAACATTATTCTTTTCTGCGAAAGATTTAAGGAATTTAGTATAATCATCATTACCGTTAGGTACGGATAAATTAGTGGGTGATTTGGGTGATGAATTTGTATTGGAATCAGAGGGAACTTGTAAATTTTCAAAATCTAGGTTATGGTCTTCGCTTCGAGGGCTAAGATTTAAATGTCCTAGTAAAGACGTCAGTGGTTTCGCTGTTTTTGAGAAATCGGGTATGAATCGGCGATAGTAAGATACCAAACCCAGAAATGATTTAATATCTTTTGGAGAATAAGGCAAAGGGAATTCGAGAGGACAGATTTGATTTTTTCTAGATTAGGTTTGACACCTTCTTCGGTAATAATATGACCCAGATAGGCGACTTCATGTCGAAGGAATTCACACTTATCAGGTTGGAGCTTCAAGTTGTAATCTCTCAGTTTTTGGAAAACAGCGGTTAAATTTTGAATGTGTGAATCAAGGTCATGTGAGTACGTGACAATATCATCAAGGTAAACAAAACAGCGGAGACCTTGGAGGCCAGATAGTACGGTATTCATAAGCCGTTGAAAGGTGGATGGTGCATTTTTTAGCCCGAAAGGCATGCGAGTGAACTGGAAGTGTCCGGTTGGAATATTAAAAGCTGTTTTATCTCCATCATCTTTATTAACCTTGATTTGGTGAAATCCAGAAGATAGATCTAGTGTGGAGAAGTATTTGCTATTGCCTAGCTGATCGAGTATTTCGGTTATCTGCGGAATGGGATAGGTATCTCCAATTGTAACATCATTTAGTTTCCGATAATCAATAACTACGCGCCATTTTTGTTCACCTGAGGCGTCTTGCTTTTTGGGTACTACCCCAATTGGTGAGGACCAAGGGGATGTGGACGGTTCGATAATACCTTGAGATAACATTTCGTCTACTTGTTTGTTAACTTCTGCTTTATGAATTTCGGGAAATCTATAGGATTTTGTATGAATAGGAATATCAGTGGTTGTTTTAATCTTATGTTCTAGAGCTATAGTATACGATAAATTTTCTCCACGAAGATGAAATATGTCTGAATAGTTTGCACATATTTGTAAAAGAGCGGATTTCTCTTCACTATTGAGATGGTCAGTTCTTAATTGGTTCAGTACTTCTTGAGTTATTTCTATAGAGTTTTTCTTTTGTAAAGAATAAGTGTTATTATAAACTTGTTTTTGATTGATATGAGTTTCAGTGGGTATAAGTTTTAGGTTAAGATTTGATTTCAGATTTATCGGATTTTCAGAAGTGTTGATGACGGATAGATCTTTCTTTCTCTTTCTCTTTTCTTTTATTATTCTTAACACGAACAATGCAATTTGCAATTAGAATGTCCTCTGAAGGATCTAGCACAATTCCTTCTTTTAGATTATTAGGGTTTAAAACGGAGCATTCGATTATTGTTTCTGTTCGTGTCGGTATGAGGTAAGTTGGTTCATTGAAATATAATTTGATTTCAGAGTTATTAATTTTTAGGGTATCACGAGAGTGTAATCGATATTACAAGATAATTTAGTTAATAGATCATTACCAATGATGCCATCATACGGTGAGTTAATGTTCTCTACTACATGGAATTGATGAGCTATATTTTGTTTACGTTGGTTTGCATCTAATGGTTTATTATTATTTATTATTATTATTATAGCCTTTATTCAGATTCAACTTATACATTATTTTAAAAACAATCAAACAAAGCTTTAAAACTTAAAACGAAAATAGTTATTCTATTATTTGGATCTTTTAATGTCTGTAGATCTGTTTGCCAATCGGCAAAGGCCTCCTCCAATCGTTTCCATTCTTCTCTTTCTTGTGCCACCCTGTTCCACATTACTCCTGCCACTGTCCTAATATCATCATCCCATCTTGTGTGGGGTCTGCCTCTTTTCCATTTTCCTTCCCTGGGATACCATCTTGTCACTTTCTTACTCCATTTATCATCTCCTCTTATTATGTGACCTGCCCATCTCCATTTGAGTCTTTTAATTTTCAAATTTATATCTGTAACTTTTGTTTTATTCCGGATGATGTAGTTTTTCAGTCTGTCTGATCTCTTGACATTCAGCATACTCCTTTCCATAGCGTGTTGACAACTTGCGAGTTTACTTGTCATTTCATGACTTAAAGTCCACGATTGGCATCCATACATAAGGACGGGTAAAATGCAGGTGTTAAATAGTTTGGTTTTAATACTAATATGAAGTTTTTTTTATCTTTCATAACCTCTCTCATGCTCCAATATTTACTCCAGCTGTTAGTAATTCTTCTCTTTACTTCTTCATGCATCGGTTGTTCTTGAGTTATAAGCTGTCCTAAATAGATGTATTCATCAGTATAATTTATTTCAGAGTTACCTAAGAGTATCGTGTCTTTAGTTCCATTTGTCATCACTCTAGTTTTTTCTGGGTTCAGTGTTAAGCCTACTTTCTTACTTTCTATGGCAAGATCTGCGATCATAGCATTAATCTCTTTAGATGTTTCAGCGAATAGTACTATGTCATCAGCGAATCTCAGATGTGTTAAAGATTCGCCGTTTACCATGATACCAAAATATTTTCCATTTGATTTGTCTGAAAACTGATTCCAAAACAGCTGAAAATATTTTTGGAGATAGGGGGTCTCCTTGTCTAACGCCTTGCCAACATTAAATGAATGACCTTTCTTGTCTAGCTGGATCCTAGCTGTACTATGAATATATACATTCTTTATTAATCTGATGTATTTGTGCTCAACCCCTTGTTCCGCTAATGTTTCCCATATATTTTTGTATAGCAGAGAGTCAAATGCTTTGCTGTAGTCGACAAATGCAATATAGTATGTAAGTTGATATTCTTTGTACTTCTCTAAAATTTGACGAACTACATGGATATGATCAATGACAGAGTAACCCTTACGAAATCCAGCCTGTTCTATCGGTTGATGTTCGTCTAGCGTTCTTTCAAGTCGTTTTAAAATGACCTTGGCGAAGATTTTGTAAATGTTTGACATAAGGCTGATAGGGCGATAGTTTCCTATTTCGAATTTATCTCCTTTCTTATATAACAGGATAATGTTAGATTCTGTCCATTGCTGAGGTATTATTTCAGTTTCTAATATAGTGTTAAACATATCAGTGAGGGCTGGTATTAAGATTTCCTTGTCATATTTTAGGAATTCGTTACTTATGCCATCGGGACTCGGTGTTTTATCTAATCTCTGGGTAACTATAGCCTTTTCGACTTCTGCTCTAAGAATACTAGGAACGCTTGTGGTACCGACCAGATCGATTCCACCTTCCGTGATGTCCCCTTTGTACAGTTTCTTGTAATAAGATGTGGCTATTTCCAGAATGTCTGCTCTGCGGTGGTTCCATTTTCCATCATAGTTTTTCATTTTAACTATCCAGTCCATTGAGTTTTTCAAGTCTTTGTATGCTTTTGGCTCCGCCTGTTTTCCATATATACCTTTCTAGAATTTCCATTTTTCTTTGTTTCCTGTCCTTTCTTATGCTATTTTTTATTTCTTTACTAATCTTCGTTAGATATTTTCTTCTGTCATTTATGCCTCGAGCGCTGATTAATGGTTTCTCTCTTCTAGTAATTGTATGGTATTTGTTGATAGCCATTTTCTTGGTTCATTTTTTATATTTGCGATTTTTTGTATTTGGGTTTTCATTATATTTTCTAACCAGTTGTATTTGTCTTGCAAGTACCTAAATCCTTTGTTTCAGATTGAAGTCACTGAATTTGTCCCTTAGAGCAATTGTTATTTGTTCAGTCTGATGGTTTCCGATCGTTACTTTTGCTATTCCACATCTTGGTCTAGACTTTTTTGGTTCGTTTAATACCAGTTCTGTTCTAATTAGTCTGTGATTGGTGTTAAAGTTCAATTTGTTGATTACGGAAAAATTTGAGAAATAACTATTTTTATTAGTCATTATGAAATCGATTTGATTTTTTGTTTTACTGTCCGGTGAGATCCAAGTCCACATATTTTTCTTATTTTTCATGAATATAGTGTTTAAGATGGTTAGGTTATTTTCAAGGGCAAAGTTCATGATCTGTTCTCCATTTCTACTTCTTGTTTTACTACTATATGTGTATGATCCTAGTACCTTTTCTTCTCCTGGACGTCTCTGTCCTATTTGACCATTGCAGTCTCCCATTATTATAAGGTTTTAATGACCGTGTTCCTGGATAGCATTGTTTAGATTAAAGTAGAATTTATTTATAGTTTCTTGATCAGATTGTTCAGTTGGAGAGTATATTTGTACAATAGACCAGGGGTTCTTATATTCAGGTAATTTCAGATTCAATATTGCAATACGTTCCGAAATACCTATAAATTCTTCCACGTAATTAATTAAACTATTTTTAACAATGAATCCAACCCCATGAAGGCCTGGGGTCTCGCCTTTATGACAAAATAGGTAGTCTGGATAAGATATGATATTTTCACCGACTCTTCTCACTTCACTGAGACCAACAATGTCCCATTTGATGTCTTTTAGCGCATACATTAGTTCTGTAATATTTTCTTCATTTTTTAGCGTGAGTACATTGAGGGCTGCTATGTATATTTTATTTTTACGACTTTCTTTACTGTTATTGTTGTTATTGATTATTGTTTTTTTTGTTATTGGAGGGTTGTGGTCTCTTTCCCCCACGAGGACCAGTCGGCTTGGGGGAGATTGGTGTGTTCTTATTTCTTTGTTAGTTTCTTCGATTAGATTTGGTTTCCGTTTGCCGATTATTAATTGTTATTGTTTTTTGGTGGTAGATACGTTAGTAAGGGAGTTGGATCTAGACCGCAACATATCAAAGGCATTTGTTCTGTTCGACTTAACTGAGGAAACAATCTGTTTTTTGGAGTGGCTGTTGTAAACGGAAGGTGAAGTAGAAGATTCCCTCTTCCTTTTATCTTGGTTGTTGATGTTCTTTTTTACTATTAGTTGGTCATATTTCAGAAATGCTATATTGCCTTTTTTTCTCTCTTCAGCTAGTTCCGCTTGTAACATTTTTCTTTTTCTAAAACTTCTTTTGAGTAATCTTCACTAATATTAATAGTCTTCAAGTTTCTTTTATTTTTAATAATTTCGATCTTTCTCCAGTTGTTTATAAATGAACATAGTACGGGCCTCGGCTTATTGCTTTCTCTAATCTTAGTTCCTAAACGATAGATTTTGTTGATTTCGTAGTCTTCTATACTAATATTTAGATCATGTTTCAGGTTCTTCTTTATTTCTTGTAGTAATTCAGACGTTGACGATTCTTTTTCTTCTACGCCAAATACTATAATATTATTATTTTCTCCCCTCTTTTCAGGGATTCTATTTCTTTTTCTAATTTTTCTACTTTTATTTTTAGATTTTTATTTTCTTCAACTAAAGGAATTAATTTCTCTTCTATTTTATCCATAATACTTTTTGTTAATGAATCCTTTAATTCAGCTGTTTGATTTTGCATCTCAATTTTCATTTTGTCGAATAATATTTGAAACTGACCTTCCATTGTATGTTTGCGTATATTGGAACGTAGTGTTAGCAAAGGCAGAAATTCTCGTTGTTGTCAACACTGACTGACTGTACTGCTAATGTCAGATGTCACAAATGCCAGTTCTCTTGACGTTAAATATCGTTAACGTAATAACGTAACGTAATAATGTGGGTATGTGTTCGTACCTCGTAAATATTCCGCTTTGTATTTATAATCAATCTTCAGCAATCTTGTAAAACTGATTATGTTTAAACACTTCACAGAGGTTTTACTAGTGTTATGTAGCGAAGTTATATCTCAAGATCACAGTTAATTATTTTTATTCGTTAGTTTTCACTTGGAGTTTATCACTATAGTGTTGACAGTTCGATTACCGGAAACGGATCTAATGGTTTAATATTTAAATAAAAATGGCCTATGGTTTTAGTGGATTCACAGTCGGGATCAATTCCTTTTATAGTGACAAATTCCTTTGTAAGTTTTTGATTTTTTGAGATGCTATATTGTCTGATTAAACTAATCGATGATCCTGAATCTACGAGAAGAGCTTGTGGGAATTCGGAGACTTATGTGAAAACAGAGACATATGGTAAGTATTTGTTTGAGTAATCATTTGCGATTTCGAAAACTTCCATGGGTTTCAGAGTTTGCGTAATTTTAATGGTTTCAGTGGATACAGCAGGTTGAATAGATACAGTGGATATAGCAGGTTGAGTAGTTACAGTGGATACGGCGGATTCTGTGGATACAGAGAATTTTGTAGATACAGCGGAATATGTGAATATAGCGGATTCTGTGGATATAGCGGATTCAGTGGATACAGCGGATTCAGTGGATATAGCGGATTCAGTGGATACAGCGGATTTAGTGGATACAGCGGATTCAGTGGATACAGCGGATTCAGTGGATTCAATGGATTCAGTAGATACAGCGGTGATAATAATAGGGTCGATTTTTGTATTACTTAATCTCGCACGACGCCTTGACGAGATGCTTACTCGTTTAAATTACTACCCTCAAGACAATTGGGTTCAGCTTCGGACTGAATGTCCTCCACATAATTAACACGCTGAACAAGATTTTGTGTGTATGTAGTAGGTTGATTAGCAGTAAAGTTATTTCGGTATTTATTATCATATTCTCTCCTTTTACAATTTTCTAACGAATGGCCCAAAAATTTACAATAACGACATATTATTGGGTTGCCCGGAGTAAAATTAACATTCGAGGACTTTGAAGACGTCTGTCGATTACCATCATATCTGACGTTAGAATTTTGACGAGGTCGTTCATATTGGCCTGTATGAGATGAAGACGGTTGTGGCTTATACGTTTGTAGAATCTTTTCTTCGGCTACAGCAAAGTTAATAGCACTGTTAAGGGTGTCGGGATCTCGACACCTGACTATAGTAGACAATTTCGGGTTGAGTCCTGTGATAAATGTATGAAGGGCCAAATCCTGCATTGCAGCGACTCGACCAGAGAGTTCTAGTTTCTTTTTAGTAGGAATAGAAATGTTTATTTTCGTGAGTAATTTAGCTAAACAGGTTTCTACTCTTAGAGCAAACTGATTAACGACTTCATTGTAATTTTGTTTGCACGCTTGAAGGTCACATAATAAATGAATGTAATAGTTCTTTTCACCAAATTGGTTTTTTAAAAATTCCTCAAGTTGTTCCCAGTCTGTAAATTCTTTGATTGAACAAGCAATCTGTGCCCGACCTTCAAGTTTGCTAATTATATATTTAAAAAGAATATCTATTTGATGTGGTGATGCTAGTTCAATAGCATTTCTACAATTATTGAGGAAAGGATTCAACTTTTCCCTACTTCCATCGAATTCACTTATGAATTTAAACAACATTTGCAAGTCAATTTCTGCCATTGTAACTAACTTGGATTTTGCTTCTGATTTTGACATTAGATATAGTGGTATTATTTATTTATATATATATTTATTTAAATGGCAAGAACTGACTTTTATTTATTAAATAATAATTAATATGGAAATTATTCAATGTTAAAAAAAGAAGATGTTTTAGTATTTAAGTATGACCAAGGACTTACGTACTTAAGTGCGCAATTAATATAGAGATAAGACGCATTGCAGACGGGTGTTTGTGGATCGAAGTTCTCGGAATCGGCGGGCGCGACGTCTGGCAGCCCACGCAGTTGCACTATGCGTTATGTATTGTTGCGTAATAACTATCAATTATGTATTATTTTTTATTTTTATTATTTTATTTTTTCCACTATTTGGGAGTGATGCAGAGTTTGTATTCTTCTTCTCACTTTTTTTATAAAGTTTTGAACACTCTCACTTTTAAGAGGAGAGAAAAGTAAAAGGAAGCACACTTTTCTTTTTTTTTTTTACACAGTAACACAACACAATAACAAAGTTTTTGTATGGATGGAGATGAACCGGAGATCCGCTTATTGGATCCCTTTTACGCTGCCACCAAATGTTATTCGATGAAATAAAAATCCCTTTTTAAAAAAAAGGAATTTATTTAAAAATAAATTTATAAAGTATAGTACAGAGGAGTGACTTGTATGAAATTTGGAATGAGACTGACGCCTCAATGCTATGCTTCGCCTCGGTACTCAGTATTGCTGAAGTCAGCAATACTGGAAATGTTGATTGTGAGCATTTCCTTATGTTACCGGGTATAACAGATCGTTGATGGGGACTCATTTTCTCCAGTACTTCCCTGGTCAGCATCGGGTTGAACAGATAACCTTTTTTTACTTGACTCAGAACTGTTATATCCAGAAATAATTCAACTTTCAAACCATCTTATGCAAGAGGCGAGAAGGGCTATAAAATATGGATATTCGGCGCCTACATACATAAAAAAAGAAATACTGCGACTACCGACGATGTATAGGCAGACAGCGATACCGCCTAGGAATAAGAGACATGTTTTTACAGTTGAAACTGTAGAAAATGAGAATAAGGGACACGTGATTGTGTGCCCAGACTGCAAACGACAACACAAGTTAACAGTTTGTCCTGAATTTACAACAAAAACAATCGATCAACGAAGGGACATTGTTAAAAAAGGCAGTCTGTGTTTTAAATGTCTCGTTAGTAAAAATAAACGTCACAATTGCGAAGCAATACCGTGCGGCGTCAGCACGTGTAAGCTTCGCTACCATCCGCTGCTGCACCAACACACAGGGCTCAGTGTAAACACCGGTGACAACGCTGAAGACATCGACAACGAAGTGGTTACGACAACGACAGTTGACAAGAGTACCGACATCAAATTAAAAGTATGTCCAGTCACTGTAATCGGCCCGAAAGGAAAACAAAGCATATATGCACTGTTCGATGAGGGATCTACAGTTCCGCTATTGGATGAAAAAATAGCAAAAGCAGTGGGGGCGGACGGACCGATTCACCCACTAAATATGCATGGAATAAATGCTGACCGATGCGAAATAAATAGTCGATCGGTACAGATTTAGATACAAGGACAGAGCCGACGCAAATCTATACATATAAATAAAATTGAAATAACCGTTTTTTACTACATGCATATGAATATAAATACGGTACATAAACCAAAATAACATTTTTTACAATTTTTGTCTGTCTGTCTGTCTGTTTGTTCCGACTAATCTCTGAAATGGCTGGACCGATTTTGACGGGACTTTTATTGGCAAGTAGCAGATGTAATAAGGAGTAACTTTGGCTACTTTTATTTTAGAAAAATAAAGTTAAATTGTTTATGGCTCGTTCCATTATGTCTGTCGGTGTTGATGGTCGTCGATGCTGGTCTTCATTGTTCTGTGTCTTGATCGGGGTTTTTTTTTTTATAAAAGGGGAGAAACGAGCATGCGGCTCACCTGATGGTAAGTGATTACCGCCGCCCATGAGCACTCGCAACACCAGGGGAATTGCAAGTACGTTGTCGGCCTTTTAAAAAGGAATAAGCTCGTTTCTTGAAGGTTTCAATATCGTATCGGTTCGGAAATACCATTGCTGGAAGGTGATTCCATAATGTGGTTGTGCGAGGCAAAAAGTTTCTAGAAAACCGCACTGTGGAAGACCGCCATTCATCCGCAGACGATCAGGATGGTATTTCAGTTTCTGGCGGGTGGTACGGTGGTGAAACTCAGCAGCTGGTATTATTCCGAACAATTCCTCAGAACACTCCCCGTGATATATACGGTAGAAAATGCACAGAGATGCAATATCTCGCCGCAAAGCCAATGGGTCGAGTCTGTCACATAGACGTTGATTACCAATGATTCTGGCTGCTCGGTTCTGAATGCGGTCAAATGGAAGTAGCTGGTATTGTGGTGCTCCCACCCAGAGATGAGAACAGTATTCCATATGCGGCCGGATCTGCTCCTTGTATAATTGCAAGCGATGGGCCGCCGTGAAATACCGTCTCACTCTACTGAGCACACCAAGCTTCTTTGAGGCTATTTTAGCCTTGTCCTCCAAATGACCGCAAAACTGAACGTCACTGGATATATCAACGCCAAGGACCTCGAGATTTGGCTTCACATCAAGGAGAGTGTCTTGAAACTGAGGAGATACGATACAATGGATTCTTTAATGGTAAACACGCAAACTTGTGTCTTCTTGGGGTAGAATTTAACACGATTTTCCTGACCCCAAACCGAAACTTGATGGAGTGAAGTTTCGATTTCGGACACAAGTTTGTTCCGGTACTCTATAACGTTTGCCTGCGACATATTAGCATGGCCGCTGTACAAGGCATCTCCAGTGCTGTCATCCGCATACAATGAATGTTGTTGACTTGTAACATGTCATTGATATGCAGAAGGAACAGAGTCGGAGATAGCACACAGCCTTGTGGAACACCAGCATTCATAGAGTGTGGGTCGGAGCAAGCACCATCGACTACGATCTTGATGCTCCGATCAGCGAGAAAGCTGGTGACCCATTTGCATAACTTCGCAGGTAACCCGAAGGATGGTAGCTTTGAGAGAAGAGCTTTGTGCCAAACCCGATCAAAGGCCTTCGCAATATCCAGACTTACAGATAGGGCCCCTTACTCTTAATAAATAGTCTCTGCCCATCGATGTGTCAAATACGCTAGAAGATCACCAGCCGACCGACCCTGGCGAAAGCCATACTGACGATCAGAAATCAACTGGTTCACTTCTAGGTATCGTAGGAGTTGACGGTTGACAATCGACTCCATGATCTTTGAGAATAAGGAGGTGATGGCTATGGGCCTATAGTTAGCTGGATCTGAGCGATCTCCCTTCTTAGGGATCGGATGAACCAAAGCCGTCTACCAAAGTTTCAGGACTACCTGTAGAAAAAACGCGTTAGTACCGGAGCCAACTCAGGTGCATACGTCCTAAGCACAATAGCAGGAATACTGTTAGACCCACACGACTTGTGGATATCTAGGGAGAAAAGAGACTTACGTACCAGCTTTTGGGTAAATTTTACCTCTGGCATAAAAGTCTCACACCGCGAGATGACCGGCGGTGATTGCTCACTATCGTCCAGTGTCAAGTTGGATGCAAAAAGAGATCCAAGGAGATCGGCCTTCTCTTTAGCATGTTGGGCCAACGAGTTATCCTCTCTGCGCAGTGGTGTAACAAATGGCTGACAGAAATTTCCCTGAGCAGCCTTGGCAAGAGACCAAAAAGCCCGGGATCCTGATGGAAGACTGTTCAGTTTCCTACCAATTCTGCTGATGTGCTCCGACTTTGCTGTGGCTATAACTGTTTTGAAGGACCTGGAAGCGGAGCTATACTTCCTCTTAAGGGCACTGGTTGCTGGATCACTCGACTTTACAGCTTCAATCCAGGCACGGAAGCATTCCTGCATACGGCGAGGCGCCGATCTACAGGATCCGCCATACCAGGACTAAGATCTACCACCGACAGGTATCAGGGAATTTGGAATAAACATCTCCTATCCCTGAAGTACTACATCGGTGACAGATTCAGCTATTGCATCAGGATCGTCCAGTGCGAAGCAAACTCGCGGCGAGTTTGCTTCGTAAGATGGGTAAGACGCAAAAAAACTTCGCATCTCATTCCAATTTGCCGTCTTAAAATGCCAAACACGACATCGACCAGTAGATCGCGGCAAAGAAGGACGCGTGAGAGGCACTTCGCTCCGTGTTCAATGAACAGAGGATCCCAGTGGGGTTTCCGTCTGGATGAGAAGTCAGCAGAAGGTCCAACAGTGAAGGTATATGGTCAACAACATCAGGAATTCACGTAGCCGAGGATACCAGTTGCGTCAAACCATACGCCAAAGCAAAGCCATAAACAGATCTCTCCGCATAGTCGGTGGTACGTGAACCGAGCCATTTAGCGTGATGGGCGTGATTGGGCTACACGCAACCATAAAATGGACAGATCAGTACCTTCAAGTGTACCAAGACGGCGACAACAAATATCCTCTCTGACATAAGCGCACACACCGGCCCGTGGAATAAAATGGTGTTCCAATTTATATCCAGGGTAGGTCAGGTACGAAATTTCGTCGGGACAGACACAACAACAACCGATCTTCACTATTGAATATTTGACTTTAATATTATTGTTCAAAATCTACTCTGTAACATCGTAAGCACAGATTATTATATTAGAGTCCGTTAGTTTTCTGTTCCCGCGCTTCCCTTCCCCTATCTTACCTAGTACTGAACCGACTATACGGCGGCCATGACGCGCGCATTGTGTTGTGAATTAAAATAAATTAGAACTGTGTGAAACCTACTGTGAAACCAACTGTGTTAAACCTATTGTGAAACTGGAAAGCTAGCGAAGATATCTTCGAGACCCTGAAGCCCAAGAAATCCGCAGAACCATACAGGTACGTGACAGACGCTTCCACATATTTTTCACTATATATATACACATAGTAAATTCCCTAACATTTTGGTAGCAGAGCGTGGTTTGGAAACCTCTGATTACATTTGATCTGGCCCGTTCCGTACCCGGAACACCCTAGTAATTGTTTATTCCAAATAAATCTGTGCTTAGTTTGCCTTAAATTAAATTAATACTATTACATTACTCGTCTTGACCTTTGACCTTTACCTATAACTTGTGATCGTGTTTAATCATCGTAAATTAAAAGTACTATTTGCGTATATAAACCTAGTATTTTGTTGAGTAGGTGTTTATTACTAATTAATACACATTTAATAAAAGTTATAAATGTATCATTGCATATTAGCGTAATGTATTGATATAAATTGAGTGAATTATCTTAAAACGGTTACATCTACCTACTAAGTAGTCAATATAAAGCAGCCCGTTAGAATTGTTGCCTTGGTACCTACCTACATTCTTTTATTGTAACATTCCTATGCGGTGAAGGTATGACGATTTTTATGATTTTAAACTGGTTTTCTGTATGCGAGAATATTGTGTTTATGTACTTTGTATGTCACTCTGTATATATCTATGTAGTAATATTTAGGTACATTCTTGATTTGGTTGAAAATGTAGTTGATTATTGATAATCCTTACTTCCTTCCTTACTTAATATTATAAATGCGAAAGTAACTCTGTCTGTCTGTCTGTCTGTCTCGCTTTCACGCCAAAACTACTGAACCGATTTAAATGAAATTTAGTACGCAGATAGTCTAGACGCCGAGGAAGGACATAGGCTACTTTTAATGCGTAAAAAGGGTTGTAAGGGATTCAAAACGGAAATACAAGGTTATCTTTATGCGGTTGAATACTTATTCGTCATCTTTACATTTCACTAGCTAACAACCAATCAACACATCGCGTGCGTTTGCGCCATTCGCCATCTTTTCATTTCACTAGCTAACAACCAATCAACACATCGTGTGTGCGTTTGCGCCAATAAGTTATCCATCACAGAGAACAAAACCACAGATAACATAATGTAAAACGAAAGATCTTGCCGAAAACATGACGTTGACGTTTAGCGAAAATATTGTTTTTTGACACTTTTTTATGATAAAATCGTATATCGTGTGTATGTGTTTTTTCTTTAAACCTGAAATTGGCCGATTGCGAGACAAATTTGGAGATTTTTTTTATTAATTTGTTTTACGGCTCTGGATACAAGTCCTGTTTAGCCCAACTTAAAGTTTTACAATATAAATTACAAAAATTAAAGTCAATGTCAAATGTCAAATAATAATAAATGTCAAATGTTGTTTCTCTGTTCTGACGTACATATTAAAAATAAACTTAATAACAATCACAAATTCTTCACATTTTATTATTTACATTTTTTAAAGAGTGTTGTGGTGTGGCACTATCCGAAATTAAATTATTTAGCCATTTTTGTAGGTTATACAGAAATAATGTGTGGGTGTTTATTTAAAAAGCATTAACACAAACATAATAAAGTATAGGTATTAATAAATATATGGTTGTTGTATGAAAATAGAATTTTCTTATTTTTCACTAAAATAAAAACTAACTGCCTTTTTTATAAAATAAATGACTTTTTCATTGTGTCATATATTATGAAACTATTTAAATTATTTAGCTGATTGTAAGAAACAAAATGTTGGATTGTAGATTAATACTGTAAAATTACTATTTGTACGGAAACGATAAAAATATATTTTTGTGCTGCGACAAAAACTAATATTATACTTTGCGCTTCGTCCTCGAGATTAGTACTAAATATATATAACAACATGTAGTAACGCACAAGTGACACCGCTTTTGCACAATTGTTGAGAGGGTACTTTCTTTTTTTTTTTTTGTAGGTGGATTGTTAACTTGGTTACTTCATTTAAGTTTCCGTTCATTCGCAATTTAGTGCTCAGCCGCTTCGTACTATATACCGCATAATCCGTCTTTTAATTCAGTTTTTTTACAAAAAATGGCAAAAAGGAAACAATCCGACTTTTTAGTAGAAGATCTAGATCATTTAAATTAAAAAATTGAAATTTTAAACGTAAAATACGTCGGAGGAATCTTTATAGTAAAGTGTCCAGTAGTAATCGAGAAGACTGCGTGTCACCAACACACTACTCAAGACTGGCAAATGTCGTTCATCGACCAGGTAACCTTTATACAAACTATATTTAGAATGTTATTCTCCAGAAGAATGCAATCGAGATAGTCAGTTGGGCTATATCACCGCATTAAAAATATAACGGTTGACGTGCTATTCAGCGGGAACTGTACACAAAACCAAGTATTCATAACTTTTGTCATTTTAATAAACACCTGTTAAAAAGTAAAACAAAATAAAATAAATAAATTAAAAAATTAAATAATTATTTCAATACATTATGTTTAACAAATAGTAATTATTGAATTAGTGGGTATATTTTCAATTTAAAATGTAACATTTAAATTAATTCAGGTGTAAACTATACTTTTGTACTGAGAAGAATGCTAATTAACGTATATACGTTAACTTTCTAGTATGTAACCAGAGTCGTCAGCGGGACGAACTCGTCACATACTACAGTTGTCTATATACCAATATACAACAATACCTTACACTAATACTTTTACTATACTTACACAATAATGGTATAAGTTTCTGCATCATGAGGAATGTATACCAGATCCAAAAACCTTAAACATCCAATCAGAGGATGCAAATGATACTCAGGATGGAAAACACATCCAGACAATGCACAGGCATTTTCTAATATTAATTATATTAAGGCGAATAATATTAATTATTTTCCTATGACTGACACGCAAGAACCTAATTAAAATTGTCCATGCTCCTCTAAATAGAACTTCAGGTCCTAGAATCACTATATATTATCTTATATATTAGAGATTCTTAGAGATGATCAATCTTTCAATTAACCTCCGGATGGATATCGGTGAGGAAATAGCATCACGCTCAAGAAGGGATCTCAAACGAGCTCAGAATGTTGATGTGTTGAAATGAATGTGATGGAGGGTAGCTGTATTAGCTACTAAACACATAGAAACTTTGGTCTTATTTATTTAATTGTTTAATTTTAAATTACTAATTATTTGCATTATATTTTATGCATAAAGTATAAGTATAGTGGTGTTCTACCTGCAAGTAGTGTTATATCTCCTTCGCACTTTCACTTTAAACAACTTTAAATTACATCATCAATGGACACTATACAGCAGTCATTGGAGCAGATGATGGAGCACTTTAATAATAAGGATGGCAGCCTTCCAGGATAACCTTGAGAAAGCTAGTGGTGCTCCAGTTACTCCTGGCTTTACTTGCTGCAGATTTCTTAATTTTAAGTCCTTGATCGGAGACTCATTGATTAATCTCCAACATCAAGTTCAAGTTTTGGCACAACAGCAAGATCATCTTGAAATGCACAGTCGCGCAAGATATTGTTGATTCATGGGATTCGTGAAGACTGTACGCAAATTTGACTCTTCAAGTAACTAAGTTGTTTGCTGAGAAACTTAAAGTATCCATCTCACTAGACAATATATGCAGAATTCATCGTATGGGCCGTGTAACGAGGGAAACCTCGTCCCGACTTGTTAAATTTCGCAGCATTGAGGTGCACAAAGTGTGGACAGCGAAAACTGGGTTTAAAAGTAGTGGGATCACATTGTCTGAATTCTCACTAAAGTCAGACATGAGGCTTTCATGAGCGGAAACACTTTGGTATATCTAAGTGCTGGACACAAAATGGAGCTGTGCTGATCATCGGAACTGACGGTAAAAACATCAAGTCAGTTCAGTGCCGACCTAAACCGGCTCATTAATTTGTCTCAGAGTGTTGTGTGTGATATCACGACGCCGCCTACAACTTCCCACCTCGTCACTGCCCAGAAGACATCCGATACGGCAGCTGTAACGCGATCTAAGCGCATTTTGGAAGAAATAATCTTGTTCCTCGGCAAACTGTTGTAGTGGTCGTGGTGGCGGTATTATTTACGTAGGGTTTACTTATATTTTACAAAATTCAGTGGGTAGGTAAATTTAACTTAATGTATTTTTTAATTTTCTTTGTATCTTGTGACGTTTTCAAAATTTTTACTTTTTCTATTATCAACCCACATTAAAAACAATTTCAATTATTTTCACTTGGTTGAGATTCGGCATTTCTGATAAAGTTATGACTTTGACAGAACTGACGTTGACAGTTGTTATATTGAAATAAGTATTTATGGTAGATTAGACTAAAATAGCCAACTTAGCCCATTTGGCATTATACAGCCATAGTTTTTAATATTGCCACCTAAATTTACCCTTAAGTTATTGTTATTTTTGGTACTATTATGATGTAATTTCTCTTTTTCATATGTACATTTATGATTGAATTTAAATCCACTAGCAGGTAGACGCTCAGAGAAGAATATTAGTTTATTTTTGTTTGTATATTATTGTTTTTTCTTTTTTTTATATATATTGTATTTTGTATTTATATTTTTGTGCACACATGTATATTGATAGTGATGGTGATGACACGTTTAATTCTATTTCGGATCATACCAGCGATGACAGCTTTCACAGCGCGTCTCTTCCTGGATGAAATTTTAAATAATACCTTTTCTTGAAGTACCTAAAAACTTTAATGCCGTTCACATTAACGCGCAAAGTATTCCTGCACACTTTCCTGAAATGCTTTCAACATTTAACGTAAATAATCTTCTACGCTATCTTCATTTCCGAGATATGGCTAAAGCCGTGTCTTCCTTCAATTTCCTACTCTTTACCTGGTTTCCATCTTGTTCGCTGTGATCGCACTGGCAGAGGTGGCGGTGGTGTTGCCTATACCTGCGTTCCGATATCCCTTTCGTTTTGATTTATTCTCTTTCAGCACTAATCCTTCCCATGAACCTGAGCATCTTTTTATAGAAGTCACACTCTCCCATACTAAAGTTCTTTAGGAGTGTTCTATAGCCCGTCACCTACGGTTGACTATTTTTCCTTATTTGAGCAACTCCTAGAGAACCTCCTTCTACCTCCTTCCTATAGTCATACCATTATTATGGGTGACTTTAACACCCGCCTTTTAAAAAAATGACTCGGGCAAATCGTCTTCAATCTGTAGTCAACGCCTGCAACCTGCTAACCTTACCTCAAATGCTACTCATTTCTTTCCTAGCTGCAATCCTTCCTTGCTCGATTTAATCCTCGTCACATCTCCTGACCTTGTCGGCTCTGTCAGTTGCCTGCTGATGGTTTTTCCTTCCATAACCTTATTTATTCTCCTATAAAATTCGTCCTCCTAAAATTAAACGTAAAATCCTTATGCAGCGCAATTTTGGTGCTATCGATATGGACTGTTTGCGCAAAGACGCCCAGAACGTAGTTGGTCTTACTATTGGTACTCTATCTGACGTAAACGATCAAGTTGAACGATTTAATAAATTAATTACAGATCTTTACACAAAACATGTTCTGTCCGCCCTGTCAGGTTAAGCATTTGCCTGCACCCTGGCTTACAGATGAGATCAAGACTATGATACTGAAAAAGAATAAAGCTAAGTCCGCTTAGGTCAGACTCGGACAGATGTCGGAATGATTATATCAGCGCTTAGAATTCCTGTAATAGGATGTGAGAAGCACAAAGACGCCACATTCACAAATCCGTTGAAAACGGTGATCCAGCTAAAGTCTGAAAATTTCAAGTCACTAGGGGTTGGGAAAAAAGTAATGATAACCCTGTTACTATGGATATCGAATGTCTCAACCAACATTTCTGTTCTTCTCCTGCTATAGATATTACTGTAAAATCTAATACACTACGTAATCTTTCCTCCTTATCCACCCCTGACTGCTCTCCTTTTTTCTTTGATCAATTGACCGATTGTGATGTTGAGAAGAGTTTGCTTTCAATTTCTTCAATGCTGTAGGTACCGACAGCGTTAGTCGTAATATGATCTTGCCTATTCTTGATATCCTTTTTGCCCTCCATTACTTTACTCTTCAATAGTTTTGTCCTCTGGCGTCTTTCCTCCAATTGGAAAGATGCTTTCATTATTCCTCTTCCCAAAAAAATATTCTACCTCATTCGCCGATTATCGTCCTATTTCCATACTCCCTTCTATCCAAAGCCTTAGAACGTTTGGTTCAACTAAGGCTTAATTCATTCCTAACCAGACATAATCTCCTAAATCCTTTACAATCTGGTTTCCGCCCCGGTCACAGTACGACTACCGTCTTTGTAGAAAATAACTGACGATATTCGTCTTGGCATGGAGAACTCTCAGCTTACTGTCTCACTTTACTTGATTTCAGTAACGCATTTAATACTGTAGATTTTGACATCTTATTAGGCCTATTATCCTCTCTCAACATATCTCCAACGGCTATTGACTGGTTTCTGTAGTTACCTGTTGGGGCGTCGGCAGCGTATTCGCATCGATGACGCTCTGTCTTCATGGTGCCTTACGTCAGCTGGCGTATCTCAGGGTGGTGTCTTATCTCCTCTTTATTTGCATTGTTTATTAGCTCAATCACTTCAAAACTTCAGTCTTCCTACCATCTCTATGCAGACGATCTCCAAATCTACACTCAGGTTGGTCTGGTAGATATAACTCAAGCCATATCCACTATCAATGACGATCTTAGGCATTTATCTGTTTGAGTGAGTCATACGGCCTTATTGTGAACCCTTCGAAGACACAAGCCATTATTATAGGTAGCCCCAGATATATTTCTCAAATTTTTTGGAATGACCTTCCGCCTGTAGTCTTCGATGGTTCTAATTGAATATAGGAAATCTGTTAAAAATCTTGGTATTGTATTTGATCGTACGTTGTCTTGGTCTCATCAAGTCTCTGAGGTTAGTAGGAAAATGTTTGCAGCTGCTGGTGGCTTTGAACAGGTTGCGTAACTTTCTCCCTTTTGATACCAAAATTGCACTTGCTCATTCCTTACTCCTTCCTATCCTTGATTATGCTGACTGCTGCTACTTGATCTCACTGAAGAGCAATTAAATAAACTTGAGCAACTTCAAAATTTCATAAGTATTCGCTTCCATATTTATTAAAAATATGATCACATCTCCCAGTATCGTACTCAACTCAAGTGGCTCTCATCCGTCTTCGTCGCAACTACACATCCTATCACTTTTTACAGCATTCTTTTTAACCCAGTTACTCCTTATTACCTAAAAGACATGTTTCACATTTCTCAGTGAGAACAACAGCCACTCCCTCACGTAATGTTAACTATCTCCGTCTAAGATTTCCTCCTCTCATTCCACTTCCTTCTATTCTAAATCCTTTTCTGTCCAGGCCGTTAGGTTGTGAACTCACTGCCCTCTAGCATTCGGAGCATTCAATCACTTGCCAGCTTTAAACCCTCTGTCAAATCCCATTTTATATCCCTTTAATTAATTTCCTCTCTTCTTATTATTCTCATAACTAATCTTCCTTCATTCTTTCCAAATGTATGTGCACTATTAAGTATATGTATGTGTATGTATATATGTATTAATGTGTATATATGTTTATATTTATGTATATTTATGTATATATATATTTATTTTTGTTTATTACGTGCGCCACCTACCCTGTTCTTATTTTTATTTCTCTATCCACCTAAAGGTAGTCTGGAAGAGATTGCTTAGCGATAAGACTGCCATTTGTGTCAGTCAATATATATTTTCTATTTTAATTGTTTTTTTTTGTTTTTGTTCTGTAATTGGTGCAATAAAGAGTATAAATAAATAAATAAATAAATAAATAAATAAATAAATAAATAAAAATGTTGTTCTCTGTCAACTCTTTATTAGATTGTAATATATAAACGTAATGTAATATAATACATGTAATATACAACAATATTGTAAAAATCTTAGTTATAAAAAATACAATATATGAACTATAAAAGTATGTGTTTATATGTAACATAGACAATTATTCATTTAATTCTGCTACCTACTCAATGGTTGGTGTAGCCATGCTGAACCATGAAAGAAAGACGACACTTCCACAATTAGCTATAAAACGAGATATAGCAAAAACGTACGGCTTCAACCATATCCTGTATCAGTCAAATAACTTAATTTTTAATTACAACACAACTTAATTTCAATTGAAAGGACTGCAGTAGTTATACTAATTGCTACTGCAGTAACTTATTGACATTAGTCGTCTACTGTGTGATATACCACACAGTCACTCTTTGACTAGACGCTACTGTTCTCCTGAGTGCACTAAAGAAGGATATGAAGGAAGTTCTTACTTTATTATAATAAAAATTGATACCTTCCTTTTCGGGAATAAATTGTCTGAAATAATAAAATTGGCTAAGACTGTCAACAACCCAGGCGCGCAACTAAATGCGCACTTTGGTGGTCCGTGGTACTAACTTTCCTATAAGAACCAATAACTGTCTCCAAGGTCTTTCGACAAAAAGCTGGCACGCAGGAACAGGGCATGGGAGCGAGGCTCCGCCACCCTCTGATCCCACTTGCGTTACACTCACCTCGTGGACATCTTGGTTTCCGACTCCTCTGGCTATAATCCATCCCGTAATCGACGGTACCATTACAACTCCGCTAATACTACATATATATACCTTATACCGTGAAGTATGCTGATCGTCTAATACATTTCTATAATTAATGGGCCCTTATCACAAATGCTAATAAAAATTCTTTCTTGAAATGAAAGTTACAAGATAAAATGTTCAGACACAGTTTATCAAGAAATAGAACAAAATAGGAAATGTAGATTATGGAATGTTAAAAATTGTTAATACAATTAATAACCTAATGCAATATGTGCCGTTTCTGAATGTAAACCTAGAAAAGGACAGCTTTTATCAAATATTTTTCTGGTCCCTAAATCAGATGGTAAGGCGAGGTTGGCAATAAGTCACAAAAAATAATATTAATAATTACATATATACCTACAGATAACTTTAAAGTAGAATACAATTGTTTAGGTAACACTTGATCTTAAGATGCATATTTTTAAATAAGATTTATAATAAGTCTAAAAATATCTCAGATTTATTTTTGGTAATAATCTTTATCAAAAATGTGTTGCCATTTAGTTTAGCTACCGAGCCATATATTTTACAAACATAATGAAGCTAATAAATACCGCTGGTTTTTTATCCATTCTTTATTACAATGACTGATTTCTACTGTGTCTTTCTTATAAAAAATATTAAAAAAAAAAAATTTAAAAAAAAAAAAAAAAGATTGTCGACAGACTTCGAACCTATTGTACTCTTTTATAATTAAATAATTAATTGGGAGAAAAAATGTTTCTGAACCTTCATTATCATGTAATTTTTTTGGATTATAATACATTCACATCATTTTCAATTAAACCTATCAATCGAAAAGAGATTAAGAATTCGAGTCCTATTAGAAACCCTTTCACATTCTAAACATGATAAGATTATAAAATTTGCTCAACTTGTAAACTTACTTGTGTCGCTGGGCGGGCCAGCTATTAATAATAATAATAAGCTTAGCTTGTTAAACACTTCTAAATTCCTTAATTTAAAAAATCATTACTACTATGAAAGGTATATGAATATGCCTAGTTTTGTAATTTCAGTCATTCAATGGTGGCTGAGAAAGATAGATAATTTTGTACATCTCATCAGAGCTGACACTTTTGCCACCAAATTTTTATCTGACGCCTCAACTACTGGGTGGAGAGTAAGGCACGTAAAATTGCAAGTGGTATGTGGTCCCATGCCGAAGAAATTCGACATATAAATTAAGAATTTTGCTGCGTATAGGCAATACTACCTTAATATTTTACTTACCATAATATTTTACATGAATTGTATGGACGGTATCCAATTTCCTCATTTTAATAGAATAACTAGAATGTTATAGTAATGGTTTGAGCATCGAAAAATCTTATCTTATCTGAATATTGTAAAATCCATCCAGATATAGAGTGGGAAATAGCCAACTGGGTCATTAATAATGACATTCATCTACACGAAATTGTTCCTTTTACAAGTCGCGTTAAAAGAAATATAAAAAATATGTTTCATGACATAGGGATCTGGATACATTTACAATTCACTTATTCACTTTATTTACTTTTGTCTCTATTCTATTTCCATATATTTCCACTATTTGCAGTTATTCCTAAAAGCCTTAGAAAAATATTTCTAATAAGGCATGTGATGTTATGATTGTCCCATTGTAGCTCACAAAACCGTGGTATCCATTATTTATAAGCTTTCTTTGTTTCAGAACTAATAACTTTCTTACCTGAGCATAACGTTTTATTATTTAATTTTAGTTCATGCCGCTTAACCTCATCTCTTACCCTGGTTGCAGGAGTGCTATCAGGGAAGTATTATCAAGAGGAAATTTTCCAAGTGCATATCTAGATATTATGTAGGCATTCCTACTCGATAGTAGTATTAGACAGTATGATAATTGCTTAAGAGAGTCGTAATTTTGCATAAATAATTCATATTATATATGCAAATATAAACTTTTATGGAGCATCAATTCCCATTATAATTTATTTCCTTACACAGACATTTAATGAAGGCACAATGGTTAACATGGCACATTAAATTAAATAAGGTCTGCATTATCCGTTTGAATCTAGTTTGTCGAAAATTCAGAATGGAGAGATTTTTAAGGGAGTATATCACATTTAAAGTAGGTCACGTTGGATACCAATATTGCTTTAAGACATTTAAGTACATGGTGGCCTAACGAATAATTAAACTTACAGAGATTAAAAGATAATTAACTGCTAGTATTAACATATTCATCGACCAGTGGACGGGCAGCAGCGTCCTACTGAGTACCTACCATCATACTGCGATCGCCAACCCGCATGCCAAGCGTGGCGATTATGGCAATATCCCCCCAAATGAATTTACACCCAAGGCCCCGGCCCCCAGTCCCCGGCGGCCCCGCTAGTCTTGACCATGGTAGCGGTCATGGAAACGGCGGGGCAGGGGGTGCGAAGAATCTCCGGGTAAGACCAGGCTACCACAAACGACGACCACTGGCCCTGGCAACATACAACGTTCAAACACTGCGGACCGACGAAAAGTTAATTGAACTGGAGGAAGAGTTGAGCAGATTGCACTGGCATGTCGTGGGATTATCTGAAGTCCGAAGAAAGGGGAGGACTCGATAGTCCTGAAATCCGGCAATCTGCTTTACTTCCGGGAGGGCGATCAACTGTCCCAAGGCGGTGTCGGGTTCCTCGTCCACAAGTCCCTTGTGAATAATGTTATCAAGGTCGAGAGCGTGTCGACTAGGGTAGCGTACCTGATACTCAGAATTACCAAACGGTATTCATTGAAGGTCATCCAAGTGTACGCTCCAACTTCGACGCACTCCGACGATGAGGTTGAGGCTATGTATGAGGATATCTCCAGAGCCATACATAGTACAAAGACTCATTATAACGTTGTCATGGGGGACTTTAACGCAAAATTGGGCAAACGAAGCGGTGATGAGCTGAGAGTGGGGCAATTTGGTATCGGTGATCGGAACTTCCGAGGTCAAATGCTGGCCGACTTCATGAAGAAGGAGAACCTCTTTATGATGAACTCCTTCTTCAGGAAGCCGGAACACCGGAAATGGACCTGGATTAGTCCCGATGGTGCCACAAAAAACGAGATAGATTTCATCTTGTCAACGAGAAGACAGATTTTCAATGATGTCTCTGTGATCAATGCCGTCAAAATTGGAAGTGATCACCGGATTGTAAGAGGCACATTGAATCTAAATCTGAAACTCGAACGATCCCGACTGATGAAATCTACGCTCCGCCCTACACCTATACAGATCCAAAACCCCGAAAGCTTTCAGCTAGAATTGCAAAACCGTTTCGAAAGCCTTGGTGACTGCGTTGACGTGGACGATTACAACAACAGGTTCGTGGAAACTGTCCGTGCGGCTGGGTCTAAGCACTTCAAAACCCGCCGCGCAGAAAGAACCGGAAAAATATCTATCTCTACCCTCAAATTGATGGATGAAAGGCGAAGTATGATCCTGCAGTCTCCGACTGACGCTTCTCAGTATCGGCAACTTAGCAGGCAGATCTCTAAGTCCTTGACTCGTGACTTACGCCACTTTAACACAAATTGTGTAAAGGAGGCTATTGAGAGAAACAAGGGCTCAAAAGTCTTTAACAGGGATCTGGCTGCCGGACAGAGCCAGCTGACGCGACTTAAGACGGATGACGGCAGGATCGTTTCGTCTAAACCCGTACTTTTGAGGGAAATTGAGAAGTTCTATGGACAGTTATACACGACAACACGGGCACCTGTTAACAACACGGCGAAAGACCCTAGAGCCAAATTAACCCGACACTATACCGAAGATATCCCGGACGTCAGCCTGTACGAGATTGGTATGGCTCTTAAACAACTTAAAAACAACAAGGCGCCGGGCGATGATGGAGTTACTGCTGAGCTTCTGAGGGCTGGAGGTAGACCTGTTCTACGAATCCTCCAGAAGCTATTCAACTCCGTCATCCTCGAGGGCAAAACGCCTCAAGCATGGCAAAGGGGTGTGGTGGTTCTGTTCTTCAAGAAGGGAGACAAATCGCTTCTGAAGAATTTCAGACCCGTAACACTGCTGAGCCATGTTTATAAGTTGTTTTCGAGAGTCATCACGAATCGTCTCGCGCGCAGGTTTGACGACTTCCAGCCTCCCGAACAAGCCGGGTTCCGAAAAGGCTTCAGTACCATAGACCACATTCATACGCTGCGGCAGGTAATTCAGAAGACCGAAGAATACAACCTGCCACTTTGCTTGGCGTTTGTGGACTATGAAAAAGCCTTTGATTCGATCGAGACGTGGGCTGTGCTACAGTCTCTCCAGCGGTGCCAAATTGACTATCGATATATCGAAGCGTTGAAATGTTTGTATGAAAACGCCACTATGTCAGTTCGCCTCCACGACCAGAATTCGAAGCCTATCCAACTGCAGCGAGGTGTCAGACAAGGCGATGTCATATCGCCAAAGCTGTTTACCGCTGCGTTGGAAGATGTCTTCAAGCTTCTGGACTGGAGCGGGCTGGGCATCAACATTAACGGCGAGTACATCAATCACCTTCGATTTGCCGACGATATCGTGGTCATGGCTGAGACCCTGGAAGACCTTAGCAAAATGCTCGAAGACCTCAGTAGAGTCTCACAAGGAGTAGGTCTTAAAATGAACATGGACAAGACGAAAATTATGTCAAACGTCCATGTCGTACCTGCTCCCGTAAAAATCGGAGATTCTACACTCGAAATTGTCGATCACTACGTATACTTAGGGCAAACTATCCAGCTAGGTAGATCCAATTTCGAGAAAGAGGTCAATCGTCGAATCCAACTCGGATGGGCAGCGTTCGGGAAGCTCCGATATATCTTTTCGTCCAAATTTCCGCAGTGTCTCAAGACGAAGGTTTACGACCAATGTGTGTTGCCAGTGATGACTTACGGAACAGAGACGTGGTCGCTAAATATGGGCCCCATCAACAAGCTCAGAGTCACTCAGAGGGCAATGGAGAGGGCTATGCTCGGAGTTTCTCTGCGTGATCGAATCAGAAATGAGGAGATCCGCAGAAGAACCAGAGTGACCGACATAGCCCGAAGAATTGCGACTTTGAAGTGGCAATGGGCAGGGCACATAGCTCGTAGGACAGATGGCCGTTGGGGCAGTAAAGTCCTCGAGTGGCGACCACGGACCGGAAGACGCAGCGTGGGAAGGCCTCCAGCAAGGTGGACCGACGATCTGGTCAAGATCGCGGGAAGGCATTGGATGCGAGCAGCGCAGGACCGATCGTCGTGGAGATCTTTGGGGAGGCCTATGTCCAGCAGTGGACGTCTTCCGGGCTGCGATGATGATGATGATGAGTATTAACATCGCATATAGAATGCAAACCCTTTTTAATATTAGCATAAAGAACATATAGGTACATTTCTGATGATCAGGTAATAATTAAAATTCTTGATTTAATTAAAACGTCACGCCATAGGTGTTATGCAACCAATTATTTGACCACTTCTTCCTAGAAAAATCCTCCATCTGTCCAGCCAAGACTTTAGAATGTTATCTAAATAGAACTTATGATTTAATAAAACTTGACAACCTGTTCATTGGTCTCAGTCGACCCTACATACCATTTGGCAAGCAAACTTTTAGCCGTTGCATAAAACTGACGGTCGACAAATTTGGGCTAGATGTGTTATTGTTTGCCGCACATAGTATCAGTATATAAACATAATCCTGAAGGCTAGAGTACTAACTCAAATAAATATATAGAGCTATAAATAATAATAAAATCACAGTTGACCGTATCGTAAACCAATTATATAATAGTTTGGTTTTTATTTTGTTATATACATAAGTATATCTTAAGCTATTAAATATACGTAAGCTTTTAAAATAATAATAATTATCATCAGCTATTTTGAAACTTTGTGATCGTTTCTTGTTTTATTTAATCTGTAATTCAATAAATTATGCACAGAATGTTATAATAGTTTTCTCATTGAATATTTTTCTGGTCGAACTCTCAAAGTCTACATGTTGTTATATATATTTAGTACTAATCTCGAGGACGAAGCGCAAAGTATAATTAATGATTAAACGAACTTACCTAAGTGAAGTTCTATCATAATTATACGAAGCGCTTCGTCCGAAGAGATTAGTATATATTCCCGCCCTACCCAATGTAATTTTTGTGCCCATCGTAATAACACCAAAAAATATTTCAATGAGCAAATTAAATCTTTAAAGTATATATCACTCTAAACTGAATGAACGGAAACTTAAATGAAGTAACCAAGTTAACAATCCATCTACAAAAAAAAAAAAAAGAAAGTACCCTCTCAACAATTGTGCAAAAGCGGTGTCACTTGTGCGTTACTACATGTTGTTATATATATTTAGTACTAATCTCTTCGGACGAAGCGCTTCGTATAATTATGATAGAACTTCACTTAGGTAAGTTCGTTTAATCATTAATTATAAATGCGAAAGTAATTCTGTCTGTCTGTCTCGCTTTCACGCCAAAACTACTGAACCGATTTGAATGAAATTTGGTATACAGATAGTCTAGACCCTGAGAACGGACATAGGCTACTTTTTAATGCGAAAAAAGGGTTGTAAGGGGTTAAAAGGGGGATGAAAGATTGTATGGAAGAATCGTCATTTTTGAAGCTAGAAGCTTGAAACTTATTTTTGAGGCTGTTGATTAAATATAAATAAAAATGACATTCAATGTTTGTAAAAAATTACCCTTAAGGGGGTAAAGTAAAATAAGGGATGCAAGTTTTTATGTAAATTCGTCATTTTTGAAGCTAGAAGCTTAAACTTATTGTTGAAACTGTTGATTAAATATAAATACATATGACATTCATTGTTTGTAAAAAAATTACCCTTAAGGGGGTAAAATAAAATAGGGGATGCAAGTTTTTATGTAAACACGTCATTTTTGAAGCTAGAAGCTTGAAACTTATTGTTGAGACTGTTGATTAAATATAAATACATACGAATATGACATACATTGTTTGTAAAAAAATTACCCTTAAGGGGGTAAAATAAAATAGGGTATGCAAGTTTTTATGTAAAATCGTCATTTTTTAAGCTAGAGGCTTGAAACTTATTTTTGAGGCTGTTGATTAAATATAAATAAAAATGACATTCAATGTTTGTAAAAAATTACCGTTAAGGGGGTAAAGTAAAATAGGGGATGCAAGTTTTTATGTAAATTCGTCATTTTTGAAGCTAGAAGTTTGAAACTTATTGTTGAGACTGTTGATTAAATATAAATAAATATGACATTCATTGTTTGTAAAAAAAATACCCTTAAGGGGGCAAAATAAAATAGGGGATGCAAGTTTTTATGTAAAATCGTCATTTTTGAAGCTAGAAGCTTGAAACTTATTTTTGAGGCTGTTGATTAAATATAAATAAAAATGACATTCAATGTTTGTAAAAAATTACCGTTAAGGGGGTAAAGTAAAATAGGGGATGCAAGTTTTTATGTAACTTCGTCATTTTTGAAGCTAGAAGCTTGAAACTTATTGTTGAGACTGTTGATTAAATATAAATACATATGACATTCATTGTTTGTAAAAAAATTACCCTTAAGGGGGTAAAATAAAATAGGGGATGCAATTTTTTATGTAAACACGTCATTTTTGAAGCTAGAAGCTTGAAACTTATTGTTGAGACTGTTGATTAAATATAAATACATATGAATATGACATTCATTGTTTGTAAAAAAATTACCCTTAAGGGGGTAAAATAAAATAGGGGATGCAAGTTTTTATGTAAAATATATATTTGGTAGTGGTGTCGCTGTAAGAATAGCACCACCCCCTCTCTTCCCGTGGGTGTCGTAAAAGGCGACTAAGGGATTCATCGACCAGTGGACGGGCAGCAGCGTTCTACTGAGTAACTACCATCATACTGCGATCGCCAACCCGCATGCCAAGCGTGGCGATTATGGCAATATCCTCCCAAATGGATTTACACCCAAGGCCCCGGCCCCCAGTCCCCGGCGGCCCCGCTAGTCTTAACCATGGTAGCGGTCATGGAAACGGCGGGGCAGGGGGTGCGAAGAATCTCCGGATAAGACCAGGCTACCACAAACAACGACCACTGGACCTGGCAACATACAACGTTCAAACACTGCGGACTGACGAAAAGCTAACTGAACTGAAGGAAGAGTTGAGCAGACTGCACTGGCATGCCGTGGGATTATCTGAAGTCCGAAGAAAGGGGGAGGACTCGATAGTCCTGAAATCCGGCAACCTGCTTTACTTCCAGGAGCGCGATCAACTGTCCCAAGGCGGTGTCGGGTTCCTCGTCCACAAGTCCCTTGTGAATAATGTTATAAGGTCGAGAGCGTGTCGACTAGGGTAGCGTACCTGATACTCAGAATTACCAAACGGTATTCGTTGAAGGTCATCCAAGTGTACGCTCCAACTTCGACGCACTCCGACGATGAGGTTGAGGCTATGTATGAGGATATCTCCAGAGCCATACATAGTACAAAGACTCATTATAACGTTATCATGGGGGACTTTAACGCAAAATTGGGCAAACGAAGCGGTGATGAGCTGAGAGTGGGGCAATTTGGTATCGGTGATCGGAACTTCCGAGGCCAAATGCTGGCCGACTTCATGGAGAAGGAGGGCCTCTTTATGATGAACTCCTTCTTCAGGAAGCCGGAACACCGGAAATGGACGTGGATTAGTCCCGATGGTGCCACAAAAAACGAGATAGATTTCATCTTGTCAACGAGAAGACAGATTTTCAATGATGTCTCTGTGATCAATGCCGTCAAAATTGGAAGTGATCACCGGATTGTAAGAGGCACATTGAATCTGAATCTGAAACTCGAACGATCCCGACTGATGAAATCTACGCTCCGCCCTACACCTATACAGATCCAAAACCCCGAAAGCTTTCAGCTAGAATTGCAAAACCGTTTCGAATGCCTTGGTGACTGCGTTGACGTGGACGATTACAACAACAGGTTCGTAGAAACTGTCCGTGCGGCTGGGTCCAAGCACTTCAAAACCCGCCGCGCAGAAAGAACCGGAAAAATATCTATCTCTACCCTCAAACTGATGGATGAAAGGCGAAGTATGGTCCTGCAGTCTCCGACTGACGCTTCCCAGTATCGGCAACTTAGCAGGCAGATCTCTAAGTCCTTGACTCGAGACTTACGCCACTTTAACACAAATTGTGTAAAGGAGGCTATTGAGAGAAACAAGGGCTCAAAAGTCTTTAACAGGGATCTGGCTGCCGGACAGAGTCCGCTGACGCGACTTAAAACGGATGACAACAGGATCGTATCGTGTAAACCCGAACTTTTGAGGCAAATTGAGAAGTTCTATGGACAGTTATACACGACAACACGGGCACCTGTTAACAACACGGCGAAAGACCCTAGAGCCAAATTAACCCGACACTATACCGAAGATATCCCGGACGTCAGCCTGTACGAGATTGGTATGGCTCTTAAACAACTTAAAAACAACAAGGCGCCGGGCGATGATGGAGTTACTGCTGAGCTTCTGAGGGTTGGAGGTAGACCTGTTTTACGAATCCTCCAGAAGCTATTCAACTCCGTCATCCTCGAGGGCAGAACGCCTCAAGCATGGCAAAGGAGTGTAGTGGTTCTGTTCTTCAAGAAGGGAGACAAATCTCTTATGAAGAATTTCAGCTCCGTAAAACTGCTGAGTCATGTTTATAAGTTGTTTTCGAGAGTCATCACGAATCGTCTCGCGCGCAGGTTTGACGACATCCAGCCTCCCGAACAAGCCGGGTTCCGAAAAGGCTTCAGTACATAGGCCACATTCATATACTATGAAAAAGCCTTTGATTCGATCGAGACGTGGGCTGTGTTACAGTCTCTCCAGCGGTGCCAAATTGACTATCGATATATCGAAGCGTTGAAATGTTTGTATGAAAACGCCACTATGTCAGTTCGCCTCCACGACCAGAATTCGAAGCCTATCCAACTGCAGCGAGGTGTCAGACAAGGCGATGTCATATCGCCAAAGCTGTTTACCACTGCGTTGGAAGATGTCTTCAAGCTTCTGGACTGGAGCGGGCTGGGCATCAACATTAACGGCGAGTACATCAATCACCTTCGATTTGCCGACGATATCGTGGTCATGGCTGAGACCCTGGAAGACCTTAGCAAAATGCTCGAAGACCTCAGTAGAGTCTCACAAGGAGTAGGTCTTAAAATGAACATGGACAAGACGAAAATTATGTCAAACGTCCATGTCGTACCTGCTCCCGTAAAAATCGGAGATTCTACACTCGAAATTGTCGATCACTACGTATACTTAGGGCAAACTATCCAGCTAGGTAGATCCAATTTCGAGAAAGAGGTCAATCGTCGAATCCAACTCGGATGGGCAGCGTTCGGGAAGCTCCGATATATCTTTTCGTCCAAATTTCCGCAGTGTCTCAAGACGAAGGTTTACGACCAATGTGTGTTGCCAGTGATGGCTTACGGAACAGAGACGTGGTCGCTAACTATGGGCCCCATCAATAAGCTCAGAGTCACTCAGAGGGCAATGGAGAGGGCTATGCTCGGAGTTACTCTGCGTGATCGAATCAGAAATGAGGAGATCCGCAGAAGAACCAGAGTGACCGACATAGCCCGAAGAATTGTGACTCTGAAGTGGCAATGGGCAGGGCACATAGCTCGTAGGACAGATGGCCGTTGGGGCAGTAAAGTCCTCGAGTGGCGACCACGTACCGGAAGACGCAGCGTGGGAAGGCCTCCAGCAAGGTGGACCGACGATCTGGTCAAGATCGCTGGAAGGCATTGGATGCGAGCAGCGCAGGACCGATCGTCGTGGAGATCTTTGGGGGAGGCCTATGTCCAGCAGTGGACGTCTTCCGGGCTGCGATGATGATGATGATGATGATATTTGGTAGATTTTTAAATACCCCACTAATGTTATAACTGTGAAAGTAACTCTGTTCGTCTTTCTGTCAGTCTTACGCTCCAAAACAAAACAAAAATTTAAATGAAATTTGGTACACAGTTAGTTTACACCCGGACAAAGAATATAGGGTACTTTTGAATGTGAAAAAAGGATTGTAAGGGGGTTGCAATGGTACGCGGTATGGAAGAATCGTCATTTTTTAAAACTAGAAGTTTGAGACTCATTTTAGGCTGTTGTTTAAATATCAATAAATATGACATTCAATGTTTGTAAAATTTTTACTCTTAGGGGGGTTAGTAAAATAAAATAGGGAATGAAAGTTATTGTGGAAATTTGCTGTTTGTGTGGTTGTGGAAGCTAGAACGATTAAACGTTTTTCTTTGTCTTTTTAGAGATAGTTTATTAAATACCTTACTGATATTATAAATGTGAAAGTAACTTTATCTGTTTGTCTCGCTTACAAGCCAAAAATACTGAACCGATTTAAATTGAAATTTGAAACAGACATAGATAGACTAGATCCTGAGAAAGGACATAGGTTACTTTTTAATGTGAAAAAGGGTTACAAGAGGATTGAAAGGGTAGATCCAAGGTCATATAGATGTATCGTCATGTTTAAAGCTAGAAGCTTGAAATTTCTTTTTTAGCCTATTGATTAAATATTTATTTTTATTTTTTATCATTTTTTAAGCTAAAATGATGAAACTTATTTATTTGACTTATATTGTGTTAATTGAGTTAAATATTTTTTCATTATTTACGCGGACGAAGTCGCGGGTACAGCTAGTATAATAATAATCTATTATTATTATATTTTATTTGGCCTTTATAAATACTCGTGAGTTATATCTTTATATTTCTTTTGTTTGTGGTAATTAATATTTAAAACAAAGATGTCGAATCCTAATGATACGGTGAAAGCGTGTTTATTCAGTGAGACTGTTGAGTATCGTCAGTCAATGGGTACTGTTCGATTAATCAGTGATTGGATTACGGATGCTTATGCTTTGCTGCCTTCTGCGTCACGTGATAGGCTTATCGTGCGGCTTTCTGAACCGAATGAGAACTATGCTAAATTTAATGAAGCGTGTTCTTGTCTCCTTGGCAGTTTGGACCCGGTGATTGATACGAAGGAGTATAAAGACACCCTAACCTTATCTTTTTTTTTTTTTTTTTAACGTGTGGAAAAATCTTCAAAAGACCGTCACCCCGCCGGAGGGATGGCGAGGTGGTGTGTGGGACTTGTACCCACTAAAAAACCACACGGTGTACCTACGAGCGCCTATGCCGGAGCCAGGGGATTCGCAAGTGCATTCTACCCCAGCTCCGACGGCGACGGCCCGCCCTGTAGATGTTGTAGGGCAGGCCCCATCTCGTTTTGTGGTTAGGGCGACCTATTTCGCCCTACTCCATTGTGGAGGCATGTGGGTACACGCGCACACCTCCGGGGCCTTTGGATTGGGGGACTGCCTCCCTCAAAGCAGTCACCCCGGCTCCAGTGGGGGATAGAGGGGGGCGGAGTTGGGTACGCCCCCACCTCTAGGCCTGGCTCTTCTGCGGCGGAGGGAAGCGGGACGAGTCCATTCCCGCTCCCTTTCCGCCGCCTCCTTCCGCGAGATAACTTCCTCGCAGAAGGAGCTCACCGCCAGCCACGATCTCTCGCTACTGATCATCCTCCGAACTAAATTCGGCAGCGAGAGATCGTCCCCCACTATTCGTGTGAGGACACGGCGCTCACTCTCGAACGCTGGACATTCGTCCAGCGTGTGTTGCGCCGTGTCCTCCACACCTCCGCACTCGTGGCAGCCGGTCGTCGGCTCCTTCCTCGCCACATGACACAGATACCGCCCGAAGCACCCGTGCCCGGACAGTATCTGTGTCATGCGGTACGTCAGTGGCCATCTCCTATTCATCCACCTTTTGAGGATGGGACGGACAGCCTCGACGGTCCTCAGGCCGGCCGATGGACTGGCCAGCCTTTCTCTCCACCTGATCCTGAGGATCCGCCGAAAGTCGGACCTCCGCGCTTCAATCTCGTGACCAGCGGGTGCCTCCCCCATGGAACGTCGCTCCGCGCGCCAGTGGTACACTGACGCGTGGAGCTCCGCTACCAAGTCCCACGGAGGAGACCCCGCCAGCAGACCCGCCGCTTCCCCGGATATGGTGCGGTAGCCTCTAATGGCCCTGATGGCCATGGCCCTGTGTGGCCTGTTAAGACAGGCCACATTTTCCCTACCTAGGGCCCCCACCCAGATGGGGGCCCCGTACAGGGCCATGGACCGCACCACACCGAGGTATAAGCGGCGGGAACCTTCTCCCGGGCCCCTCACGTTTGGCAGCAGCCAGCTAAGGGCGCCGGCGGCTGCCATAAGGCGAGGGACCAGGTTCCGGAAATGAGCGCGGAAGCTCCAACGGCTGTCCAGGTCAAGCCCCAAATACCTAATACAGGGCTTGACCCCCACCCTCTGGCCACTGACGACCAGCTGGGCATCCGGAGGTGGCGCACGCCGAGGCCCATGAAAACATAGGACCTCGGTCTTCTCCAGCGCCACCTGGAGCCCAAGCCTCCTTATTCGGCCGACGACCAGTGCCACGCTTGCCGTGGCAAAGCGGGTAGCTTCCCGTAGGTCCCGCCCCCGGGCAGTGACCAAGGTGTCATCCGCGTAACACACGAGGTCAGTGCCCGTTAAAAGGGCGCCCCGCAGGTTCCAATCATACCCGATGTTCCACAGGATCGGGCCCAGAACCGATCCCTGTGGAACACCGCGTTGCATTTCCCTCGACACTACAACGCTGTTCCGCCCCGTGCATAGCACAGACCTGTCTTCGAGGTAGGCCACAATCACGTCCCGAATGTAGGGAGGCGCGCGATGGTACTGCAGCGCCTCCCTAATAGTCGCAAAGGGCAGGGTGTTGAAGGCGTTCTTTATATCCAACGAGACCGCCAACAACACCCCACCCTGGGACGTCGCCTCTTCCGAGAGGGAGCGCACACGCGAGATCGCGTCTATCGTCGAGCGCCCCTCTCGGAACCCGAACTGCTTCGGGCTGAGATCGGGACCTACCTGAGACAGGTGTTGGACGAGTCGGCCCGCCAAGATTCTCTCGAAGAGCTTGCCGATCTCGTCCAACAGCACTATGGGGCGGAACGCCGAGGGAACCACCGAACCTGCGGGGTGCTCCGCTTTGCGGAGCAGGACCACTCTACCCGCTTTCCACTGATTGGGAAACCGTCCCGACTCCAGACACGCGTTGAACAAGCGCCGGAGTCGGTCCCCTAGGGTGTTTAGGGCCAAGGCCAGGACGCGGCCGTGGATACCATCCGGACCCGGGGCGACATTCTTGCCCCGGAGTTTATCCACGGCCGCGGCGAACTCCTCCACGGTGATGGCAGGAACCGCAGCAGCGCTGACGCCGCTGGCCTCTTCATCACTGCCACGCGGCATCATCGGAGGAGGTGTGAAGGGAGGCTGTCTCGGGAACAGCTCCTCCAACACCTCCCCCAACTGCTGCGGCTGGAGACCCTCTGCCACGGGGGGCGCCCAGGGGCGTAATTTGCCCCTGACGAACCTATAAGGACGCCCCCATGGATCCCTGTCCAGGGTCTCCAGGAGTTCTTCCCTGGCTGTCTCCTTGGCCCTGCTGATGGACAGCTGCAGAGCTTTCTTCCTCTCTTTGTACTGCTCGTACAGCTGTGCTTCCTCGTCGGCGTCGCGGCCCCGCCTGAGTCGGCGGTGCCTGGTGTACCGGCGGCGGGCGGCGGAGCACTCCTCCCTCAACGCCGCTATCTCCTCCGACCACCAGTACACCTGACGCCTAGGAGGTCGAGGGCCGGCTCGGGGCATCGCCGCGTCGCAAATGTGCGACAGAGCCTCACCGAACCAGCCCACCTCTGCGTCGACCTCCACAGGCCCCTCCGGTATGGGAACCCAGGCCTGGACGATGGAAGCCTCCATCAGCACGTCTTTATTCAGACGTTTCAACACCCATCTGGGGAGTTGTGGGACATTCCTCTCCTGGCGACCGGAGTGCGGAGCTACGGGTGAGGGGAGAACGTCTATCCGAATGTAACGATGATCGGATAGCGTCTCCACCTCATCCAACACCTGCCAGCTCCGCACACTCTGTGCGATCGCTGGACTGCAGAGGGATACGTCGACATGCGACTCCCCCTGCTGTCTCACGCACGTGGCGGCCGACCCTCGGTTCAACACCACCAGGCCGGCCGCGGCCGCCCAGTCTTCCAGGACCCTGCCTCGAGAGTCGGTGATGGGGGAGCCCCATGCCGTGGATTTGGCATTGAAGTCCCCCATCACCATCATTGGACGGGCCGAGTATAGCTCCAGAGCGGCCCACCAGAGCTAACTGATTACGATTTACGAATGAAAGTGACAAGCTTATTGAGGGGTCGTGCTAAAGTATGGGCTGATAACTGGCTTGTGACTACCAGTACCTGGGATGAGCTGCGGCAAATAATTATTACTACTTTTGAACCTGAATCTCGCTATTCGAGAGACGTACTTAAATTCAGAGAGCATACCTATGATTCTTCTAAAGATATTGCCGAATTCTTAACTCAATCGTGGATTTTATGGAGACGCGTAACTAAGGATAAGTTAGATAACAGTGATGCTGTTGAAGCTGTTCTTGGTACTATCGGTGACGAACGTCTTAGAATAGAGTTAATGAACGCAAGAGCTACCTCAGTGCCAGAATTAATTTCGGTTGCTTCATCTATCCGTAGTAAACGTTCAAGTCAACTTAGGGTCGATCAACCTCTCCAAAAACGTGCGCGATATACAATTGACCATAGGCATACTGCGCAATATTGTAATTTTTGTAAAAGAACTGGTCACACGTTGAATAATTGTCGTAATAAGAAATCTGCTGACTTAAATTTAATCAATGACAAAAACGCAGCCAATCCTCAAAGTGGTAGACCTCACAATATTAAACACTGCTCGTTTTGCGGTAAACCAGGTCACGTGTTTGATACTTGCTTTCGGAGAGAAAAGGAGATTTCTTCTAATGTAAACTCACTCGCAAATAAAGGAAATACTTGAAATGAAATGCGTATGAGTGTCTGTGGAAAACTTATTAACACGGTATTTGATAGCGGTGCGGAATGCTCGGTCATGCGAGAATCCGTTGCGAATAAGTTACCCGGGCGTAGATGTCAAATAGTCACATACCTACGAGGCATAGGTCCATTTCCCATTATTTCCACGTCCACGCTGAAAGCAGTGTGCATAATCGACGACGTTAACGTAGAGATATTGTTTTATATTCTACCTGACCACGACATGACAACAGATGTTTTAATTGGAGCAGACATACTACATAGTTCTGGTCTTAGTGTAATCGTAACTAGAGAAAGAGCAAGACTTTGTTATAATCCTTGTATTCAATACATACAGTCAAAGAGCCCCTTATTTGAGAAAATTGACCAGGACTTGACTGACGAACATCAAATCAACTAACTCCTTACTTTATTGTACAAATATTCTGAACTTTTCACACGTGGGTATTCAAAAACGCGCGTTAAAACCGGCGAATTAGAAATCCGTTTGAAAAATAAAGATAAATATGTTGAGCGAAGGCCTTACAGACTCAGTCCAGTCGAACGCACAAAGGTCAAAGACATTGTGGAGGAACTCATCAAAGCCAATATAGTGCATGAGAGCAGATCACCTTATTCCAGCCCAATAATTCTAGTAAGAAAGAAAAATGGAGACGACCGTATGTGTGTTGACTCTCGGGAGCTAAACGCTAATACAATACGCGACCATTTTCCTCTTCCACTTATTGCTGACCAGATTGATCAACTGGCAGGTGGACAGTATTACACCACACTTGATATGGCATCTGGTTTCCACCAGATACCTATCTCGCCAGACTCAATCGAAAAGACCGCATTTGTAACACCAGACGGACTTTATGAATATTTAACGATGCCCTTTGGTCTTTGTAATGCACCTTCCGTGTATCAACGATGTATAAACCGAGCCCTAGGACAGCTCCTAAACCCTGGTAGTGCTAATACCTTACATAACGATAGCGTGGCCCAGGTTTATATCGATGACGTCATCTCCAAATGTCGTGATTTCACATCGGGCATCTCTTACTTGGAGAGAATCTTTATAGCGTTACGTGAATCGGGATTTTCTATAAATATTGATAAATGCCTATTCTTTAAACGGTCAATAGAGTATCTTGGAAACGTAATAGAAAATGGTCAGGTTCGCCCGAGTCAAAAAAAAGTAGAGGCTCTAATAAAGGCCCCTGTACCATCTACTGTAAAACAGATACGACAATTTAATGGCTTGGCTGGATATTTTCGTCGTTTTATACCTGATTTTGCGCGAACTATGTCACCACTGTACGACCTGACTAAAAAAGGGACTAAGTGGGAATGGAGTCATAGACATGAAGAGGCACGTCAAAAAATCATTCATCATCTCACTTCTACTCCTGTCCTCACTATATTCCAAGAAGGCAAGTCTATAGAGCTATTTACTGACGCTAGCAGTCTAGGCTTTGGTGCGATACTCATTCAGTTAATAAATGAACGACAACATGTCATTGCATATTTTAGCATGCGTACAACAGAAATAGAGAGTAGATATCACTCGTATGAGCTCGAGACACTAGCAGTCGTCAGAGCTATAAAACACTTTCGCCACTTCTTGTATGGACGTAAGTTCAAAGTAATTACCGACTGCAATGCTTTGAAAGCCTCTAAACACAAGCAAGACTTATTACCTAGAATACATAGATGGTGGGCTTACCTTCAAAATTTTGACTTTGATATAGAATACAGGAAGGGCGAGCGGATGCAGCATGCAGATTTTTTGAGCAGGAATCCTGATCCTCTGACTGTCAACCTCATGTCAAGTAATCTAGACTGGCTAAAAATAGAACAACGTCGCGACGCGCAGTTAAGGCCCATTATCGATTCCATCCATGCTGGCAATGAAGTCACTGGATACTTCCTTGAAGATGGCCTACTCAAGTCTAAGAGAACGGACCCAGTGGCAGGTGATCAAACCCTTACAATAGTTCCCAAGGCGTTTCAATGGAGCCTTACAAATACTTACCACACAGCCCTAAAACATCCAGGGTGGGACAAGACTTTACACAAAATAAGAGAGAGTTATCACTTCGATAAAATGAATAGTTTTATTAGAGACTTCGTCGATAACTGTGTTGTTTGTAGAACCTCTAAACAAACCTCCGGAGCATCACAAATACAACTACATCCGATCCCTAAGCCAACAAGCCCATTTGAAGTAATACACATGGATATTACTGGTAAACTCGGAACTTCTGCTAACCAAGAATACGTAGTAGTAACAGTAGACGCCTTTACTAAATATGTTATGTTTCATTATACTAATGATAAAAGTCAACATAGCTCCCTCGCAGCGCTCAAACGTGTCATTCATCTATTTGGAGCACCACGACAAATCATAGTTGATGGAGGGCGTGAATTTCTCGGCGAATACAAAAACTACTGTGACAGGTTTGGCATTGAGTTACATACAATATCTCCAGGCGCTAGCAGAGCCAATGGACAAGTCGAGCGCGTAATGGCAACATTAAAAAACGGACTCGTAATTATAAAAAACTATGAAAGTCCAGAGTGGCACACGGCGTTAGAAAGTCTGCAACTTGCTTTAAATTGCACAGTCCATCGTACAACCGGAGTAGCCCCACTCACACTCCTGACTAGACGCCAAAACTGCGTACCTCCTGAACTTCTCAATCTAGTTAATTTTGATAACAATTCAATCGATGTAGTAGCATTAGAACAACATATTAAACAAAGAATGACTGACTTGGCTGTAAAAGACAAGCAAAGATTCGATAGAGGTCGCGCACAAATTCACAAATTCCAGCGCGGCGACTTTGTACTAATAAAAAATAATCCTAGAAACCAAACATCCCTTGACCTCAAATTTAGTGTCCCTTATGAAGTATACAGAGTTTTAGAAAATGATCGCTACCTCGTGAAAAAGGTAGTAGGTCATTACGGTCGACCTACGCAAGGTCGCTCACGATCAGCTGAGGCGAGCGCCGCAGCCAGCAGCCGGCGCCCAGGCGGCCGTGTCGCCTGTCGGGAGCCCTGCGCTACCTGACCACTCTGCACCACTCAGTCTTCAACATTGTAGCGAGTAACAATCGTCTACTGGCATGTTGGAAAACGACGAATAGCTCGTTGTTCAAATCTGGTAATTTCTATTTTTGTTGCAAAACTATTAACCTAATATAATCTAAATAAAAAAAAAAATAAATAAATAAAAAAAAAAAAAAAAATAAATAAAAAAAACAATATAATTATTAATACAAAAGATGCTATTGACGTGTGGAGCCGTACAATAGCCAAATATTATGATTGGCAACACACAGTTGGCCAAATATTATTAATTACTATTGGCGTGTGGAGCCGTCCAATAGTAAGAAATCCTATCCGAAAAGAATAAAATGCCTCTGTGTACCGCGGCGTTCAGGACCGCCTAGAGCACAGCATCGACCTACCCAATCCCTTAGGACCTCTGTGAAAACAGCATCGACCTTTCACCGTCACATCCTTCCCAAAAATAAAAAAAAAAAAAAAAAAAACTAAAAAAAAAAAAAATTATAAAAAAAAAAAAAAAAACAAAGCAGAAAGAAAATAATAATAATAAAAAAAAAAAGACTACCGTGGTCACGTGGAGTGAACAGTACTAATATAAACCTAATTACATAACTAACTTATCATTTATAACTGCTTTCACGTGGAGTGAGCCGTGATATGATAACTAACTAATTAAGAATATTCTGACTATAGTTGCGACTGTTGTCATGTGGAATGAGCAGTCATAAATTTTGACCTTACTATTATTACTATTATTACTTCTACTTACTAATTTGGCTGTATGCTCTCTATATTAAATGATTGAATGGTACCCTGAATGTGCCAAGCCTCAGAAAAATTGTTTTATTTCCAGGTAACATGGAGCAATGCAGAGCACGCATTGCACATCAGAATGGCCGTGTCGCCGCAGCTACATTATAACCCACAAATTAAAAATAAGGAGATGAATGACGCATCTGCTGTTGATTTACCATATTGATTATCAACATTAATAGAAACTGAATCACATTCATTACATCTTTAATATAAGGACGATAGATGGAGCTACCATGCGGCTTAATATCAACGCATAATCGCTTCAATTAATGCCGCTAGATGGCGTCATTATCAGTCCTTTTTAATAACTTATGTTTGTTATTTAAAATTACTAAATATAGTAAAAACTAAATTAAATATTAAAATTTATTATGAATTAAGCAATTGTTATGTGAATTGTAAATAAATTTATCTATGTCGAGCGAATGTCGGATGTTGCGTAACGTCCGCCATTTGCGTGCGGATTTCCTTCACAATAATTAAAACTTTGATAAAATCTTGTAACCATTTTAAAAAGAAAATAATGCAATCAACTTGATTTAAATTTAAATACCAAAAAGTTATTTTTAACAATAATGTAACGTTCAATTATTTTGCATTTAAGTTGTTAACTAAAATCAACATGAAAAACATCCGGATGATTCGGTTAATAGTGTAAGTCAAATTTATTAATATTACAAGTTTATGGCTTTATTTAATTGCTAATATTATTAGAATAACTAGACGGTAATTTAAGTAATTATGCCGCTTTATTATTGTTTAATTATAAGCCTTAGGCAAAAATGGTATTTTACTTCCGGCACTGTGGCGATCGACACCTTCCGACTTGAGCGCGCGTTCAAGTTGGAGGGAACACGATTTGACCACATGGCTGGTCTTGTGAATAAGATTCATTCTGTGTTCGGTGCTCGAGCGGAGTAGAAGTAAGTTGAAAACTCTTGTTACTTTAGTAGAATCGATTTGTAATTATAATCACATTAGAAAAGTATTGTGTTATAAAATAAAATGAAAGATAGACTATAATCATATTTAGAGATTATTATTATAATAATAAACTAATCTAATTTCGCTTGTTCTTTTATTATTTTAATGTAATGTCAAACTACTACCACTAGTAGAACCGATGATCCTATTATAGGTCAACGGTTCTGCGGCTTTTTAAAAAGTATTCCTGCTTTCCTACTCCGACATATATAACATCCATTTATTTTTGTTTCGTTAACTAAAATATCGCCCTGCTTACGCGATACAGGTAATTTAATTCGCTCCGTACTTTGAGTCTTAATAATACATTCGTATAAGTTATTAACTCCAGATCTCAACATTTGTATTTTATTTATAGAATTGTTAGTTTTTAATAAGTTTTCTCCTAAGTCGATTCGAGCCTTTAATTTATTGAGAAAATCAAGTCCAATTAATCCGTCAAAAACATCATGAAACTTATATATATAAAACTTTGTTTGTCCATTCTCTTTAAACTCTGGAAAGATAGGTATTTCGATGGCATAATAATTTTTTGTAGTGCAATGAATATTAGTAACTACGAATGGTTTATATAAAGTAGGAAAATTAGAAAAATATCGTTGTACGGCTTCCGGAGATATAAAAGATTGATTAGCACCGGTATCTATGAGTAATTTTAATGGGGGGTTGTTAATTTGTATATAGGGTAACACACGATTACTTTGTAAATTTATTTCTGTCACGAGGGTTGGTTTTTCATCGAACCATCCTGAAAATCCTCATTTTCATATTCCTGAGCATAATCAGTTGTGTTTAAATTATCGTAATTTTCGTACTGTTCGTAGTCAATATCCGGACAATCTACAGGGTAATAATGTTCATCAAGTTGTGGGTGTGAAGTGGACGGTTCCTGTGGATAGTAATACTGTTCACTATGGTAGGGTTGCGAATTATTCATATTAACTTCTCGGAATTTAAAATATCTATTAGTGGGATTTTGGAAATTAGACAAGTCCTGTCCTCCTGGTCTAAATTGGGGTTTATTTTTAATAGTACTAACACCACTCATAGGTGCGAATCGATTCATTTGAGGTTTTTGTAAGTTTCCATAATTAAATTGTGGTCGCAGGGGGTTGAAAAATTTATTTTGTAAATTATTTTGCATGGGTCTATAGCCCTGTTGATTTTGGGATGGGCCTTGACCTCTGAATACCTGGTGGGTATGAGCAAATGGGTTAGGTTTGCCTAAATGAGGCCTAGGTTGTTGCACTGCCATTGGCATGACTGGAACTGGCATAGAAACCATGGATGGTTTACGTAATTCTGTATTTTTACTAGAACTGGCTGACGGATACGTAGTTTGCATATATTTAATATTCTGTTCTTTTTGGACGTATTTAAGTGCCATGGGTAAAGAAGTAGGTTGCATACACCTAACTTGTGAGCCTAGAGGATCTTTCAATCCCGCTATAAATGTTTGAAGGGTTTGTTCCGTATAAAAGGATCGCTTTATTTCTTTCGTACTTGTATCTGTGATATTTATGTTTATATAATTAATTATTTTACTTAACATTTGTTGGCAACGGATATAAAATTCTTGTGGGGTTTCATTTTCCTGTCTTAACAAAGTTAGGTTCCTATTTAGAGTAGTTTCGTCCCTTTGATCAGCAAAATTTTCTATTAGAGTTCTCCGTATATCTGTCCATGAAGTATTATTTCCGCTTATGTTCAATACGTCTTCGGCGTCGCCTATTATTTTATTTAAAATACCGTTTAGTAAGGTGGCGTTGGCTACAGGGTAATCTTTTGCGAAGTAGGTAATGGTAAGGTCGTCACAGGTTGCTATAAACCTGTATAATCTATTTGGATCGCCATTGAATTGAGGTACATTTTTTAATACCATATGGATAAGTTGTATGCGTTCCTGTTCACTTGCCATTTTAAATATATATAAAGACACAAAAATAAAATATCAAATAATAAGAGCTGAAATAAAACAATACACTAAATCTATTATATGAAACTAAGTAAAGTACCTAATTGGAATTATAATAATTATAATTGCACGGTCGTATTGCCGGTCACTTGTAATTCGATCAGTGAAATACGACGATTGTATTCCGGTCGCCTTATTAATAAATTACCTAATGCAATTCTAGATTGATAGAATTTACTTTAATTATTTTATAAAAATAGCGAAACACTAAAAATAGTAAATTCTTCGGTCGGCGAAGGAAGGTCAGGGAAACAATGAAAAGATAATAAGCACTTACAGAGTCTGCACGGCTATCATCTTGTCTCCACTCTGTGATGACTTCTTCTGCCTTGTCCTTTCTCCCAGCTGCTTTTTAAAGGTTCTGGATCCTCGCCAAGACCGTAGAGACGGTTATTCGGTTTTCGAAGTTCAGATAACGCGAACGCGAAGATCCTACCGACTATATTATATCACAGCCGAGGAGGACTTTTAAAAAAATATAATGTTCTTATAAAAATATTTATTCATTACTACACCACTGGCAGCTCCGCGATGGAGGCCGGTTCTTACAATTCTATCGAAATATAAATTTTAAGATTCAAGATTCAAGATTCTTTATTTGTAAAACATGCGTGATTACATAAGTAGATGATATACATACAAGGAATTTGTCCGACATGTTTAGCCTAGATGGCATACAATATATTTAAATGCTACAATAAAATATTAAATTTAAATGTTAAACAATAATAAAAAAGAATGATGTCATAATAATACAAAAACTACAACTTAAGTATATGCACAATAATATAAAATTAATAAAACATTTCGTCAAATTTATCATCTAAAAAGTTTGATATACTATAATAACATTTGTCAATCAACAACCTCTTTAATTTATTTTTAAATACATTATTGGGAAGGCTCTTCAAGTATTTAGGTAACTTATTATATATTTTAGGTCCCATACATAATATACTGTCATGCATAAGCTTTGTCGTAGTCGTATTTTTTAATACATAATTTATCAATGTCACGTCGATTGCGATTTACAATTTCAGAAAGTCGTGGAAATAAGTGCTTGTTTATTTTAACAAATACGCATACTTCATAAATATATAATGATGGTACTGTTAATATGTTATGTTGCTTAAAATAAGGCATACAGCTGTCAGTAGTTTTAAGTCTAAACATGGATCTTATGCACCTTTTTTGAGCTTTAAATGCAAATTCTTTCTTTGTCGAATTTCCCCAAAATATAATACCATACCGTAAAATCGAACCAGCAATACCATGATATGCAGTAAGTATACTCGATTTGTTTACGGTTGGAACTAACTTATGCAAAGCGTAAGCAGAAGAACTCAGTCTTTTGCACACATCATCTATATGCGCTTTCCAGTTCATTTGTCAATTATGACTCCTAAAAATCTTGTATCCTCCACCGTTTTAATTTTATTGTCAAGGTAACAAACATTAATATTATTATTTAATGGTGATCTCTGGCTGAAATGCATAGTACTAGTTTTATTTAAATTTATTTTTAGATTATTGTTATCTAACCATTTTACAATATTCTTCAAAGCTTGGTTAACGTCATTTTCATATTCATCTTTATTTTGACACTCTATTGTTACTGTACTATCATCTGCAAATAGTGACATATGTCTATTAGTTATTTTGGGAAGGTCATTTATATATATAATAAACAACAATGGACCCATGACACTACCCTGTGGAACACCATATAAGATAGTTCGTTGATCTGAAATATAGTTTTCTTCTAGTTTAAATTTGTTGTTTATTTTAGTTATTTGAGTACATTGTTTTCTATTTGTAAGATACGATTTTAATAAGTTTAAAACATTGCACCGAATTCCATACGTATATAATTTTTTTAATAAAATTGTATGATCGACATAATCAAAAGCTTGTGTCATATCACAGTAAATGGAGCATACCGGTATATTCTTATCCATGTTTGTTAAAACTACTTGCAAGAAATCATAAATTGCCAAGTTGATATCTTTATTTTGTCTGAAACCTTTTTGTTCTGATGTTAAGATATTTTATTTTTCGAGGTAGTTATATATTTGTAAATATATATATTTCTCGAAAACTTTTGAAAATATTGTAGATAAAGCAATCGGTCTATAACATTCCATACAATATTTATCCCCCTTTTTAAACATTGGAGTTATGACAGTAGTCTTTAATTTTTGTGGAAAAATACCTGAGCATATGCTAAGGTTGATAATATGACTAAGGTGTAAACATATATATTCTGCAACAGTTTTTACAACCTTTGTAGATACATCGTCAATGCCTACAGTATTAGTATTTTTTAAGGATGCTATAATTTTTAATATATCCTGGGGTAGACTGGGGGCTATAAACATTGAATTTTTACTTGTTTTTATGGTATTCGTTACTTGATTCCCTGAGTCTGGATTAGGTGTAATTTTGTCAATAATAAAGTTATTAAAAGCATTTGATATATTCTGTGGATCACTAATTACTTTGCCATCTTGCTTCACTGTATTCATGGAAGTTTTTGGCGTGTTTAATTTATTTTTATTTATTATTTGCCAAATCGTCTTTGGTTTATTTGAAGACATATTTATCCTATGGTTATTTTGTGATAGTTGAGTAAGATTGATAATTTTTTTGAGTATTTTAGAATACTTTATTACAGCTTCTTTATTAGTATTTGTTCGATTAAATCTGTAATGCCATAATAGATTCCTTTTCTTTCTACAGCAAGCTTTAATTCCTCGTGATATCCATTTTGGTTTACTGAACATTTTTTTTGTCGTCAGTTTAGTTGGGAAGCACAAGTCATAAAAAAGTTTAAAGTAGTCAATAAAAATATTATAGGCTTCATTCGGGTCATCTGTAATGTAAATGTCACTAAATTTGAAGGATTTTAAGCATTCTATAAATTTAGTCATATTGTCTTGGCAAAAATCACGTCGCCTAACTCGCCAATATTTTAATGTGGGAGTTCTTTTTATTCTACATTTCAGTAACTGGGAAGTATGGTCAGATAGCGCAAAATCTATAACTTGCGATTTACACTGATTATCTAAATTGTGAGCAAAATTGTCAATACATGTATTGGTTTTTAATCTCGTGGGCTGCCGTATTGCTAATTTGAAATTATAAGTTGAAAGCAAACATTCAAATTGTAAAACGATATCACTCCCTTTTAATATGTCAATATTGAAATCTCCCGCTATAATTATATTTTTGCGTAATTTTTTACTAATTAATTCCAGTATATGTTCAAATTTCTGAAAAAATACTGATAAATACTTTTGTTTTGGAACTCTATAGATGCACACAATAACAGTATTGTGTTTTATCAGGTCAACTGCACAACATTCAAATATTTCTGGTATGGAAAGTTCAGTTATTTCAGACAGTGACTTCCATTGAAGTCCATTTTTTATCAAAATACATGTTCCGCCTCTTTTAATGTCCTTTCTGCAATAACTTGCAGCCATTTTGAAGTTAGGTATATAAAGGAACTTCTCATAACCAGCCATAATAAAATGTTCAGTGATACATACAATGTCAATATTAATATTTTTTTGCAATAATTCATCTAAGCAAACAGTTAAATTATCAGATTTATTGATTAATCCTGCTATATTCTGATGTAGTATGTATATATAATTATTATCGAAAAAAATTTGTCTCAGAAATAAGTTTATTACTATCGTCAATACTATGGATAACACAATTGTAGCCATATGAATTGTCAGAATTTTCTTGCAAAGCGTTAACTAAATTATACAAGTCATTAAAAATAACCCTAATGCCATGATCATTTATAGTCCCAGTATTGTATGCTTTAAACATTTTGTGATCATATGACAAATTTAGATTAGAGTCAATAATGTACGCATATTCATATGTTAGTGAATCTAAATATAATAAGCTATTAAAATTTTCAATTCTCCAATTAAACATATTTGAAATATTATTACATCTAAAGGTGGGTAAACAAATTATTATATTTGTATGGTCTATTTCTTTAAGCGTATTTCTTATATACAAGATTAGATTGTAATTATCGGCGGTTGTTTTGAAGTCCTCTTCTCCAATTAATATAATACAAAAGTCTTCTAGTGTGAAATCCTTTAATTTTGTATTTAAGCCATTTAGTAGAATTTTTATTCCACAATGTGGTGTCACATAATGTTTTATTTTAAAGTTTTCAAATGCATTCTCAGCTTTTGATAATATGTTATTAGTATTATTGGTACTTAATATACATAGTTTGCGTTTATTGTTTTGCTTTTTTGCAAAGTATGATTGATTGTCTTCTCCATTATTTTTATCAATATTTTTCTCTCTCACCATGTTTTGCGTAATATTTGCTGGTGTATTCTGTTCCGTTTGAGATTCCATATTTTGAGGCAAAATTTTACGGCATTTTCTTGGTGTGGCAGATTTTACTTTAGATGCAGGACTGTCAGTAATTTTTTTTAGTAGTTCATTCTTTTTCTGTAGTTCGTCGTTCAGCCGTTTAAGAGTAATATTTTCTAATGACAATGTTTCAACCTCTTTGTGAGCAGTTTCTAATTCAGCGGATAAATTATCAATTCGGGTTTTTAACTTTTGAAATTCATCGTCGTCATTGAGGCTATTTGTCTACTCATTAAGTATTTCTGATAGTTGTTCATTTTCACTACTGTTAAGTGAGACAGATTTAGCTCGTATTCTTCGAAAAGTAATGTTATCCAGAAAATTCATGGCGAAGAACAAACAACTATTTAGTAAGTTTTTTAAAAACAATCCAGTAAGATTTGAACCCGGATGATCAAGATTGAATGATCAGTAAAATTTTTTCAATACAAAAACTAGATGCGGTTGTCCGGTCTCGAAGACACAACCTCTCGGCAAGAAAGCCGACGACTTCCAAACTAAGCTGATCTTATAATTGATATTTTTTCCAAAATTGTGTATGAATATCTAGACTACTTTGTCGTTATAATGTTCTCTTTGAATTATGTTGTACGGAATATTTAAATGTCACTGAGTTTAATATACCCCGCACATTACAATAAAAATTAAATATCCAGATAAATCACTAATTTAACACTTGTACTTATATAGTTAATAGTTTTAATATTTTTATATAGTTTATATAGTTTCCCTCTATATAACTATTTAAAAGCACTCAATTGTATAACAATAAAAGTCACATCAGTTTATATTTCCTAGTTGACACTTAGTTCGACTTCAACCACTTTGTTAATTCACTTTACGTATATAGTTTTATCTGCAAACAGTATCCCATGGTTTTTAGATAGTAAGTAATTAAAGACACTTATAGTTTATGGATAATCTTTACGTTTTGTATTTTTAAAATTAAATTTTACTTAGAGCTATGTTACATGTAGAAGCGCCACCTAGCGAAATATATTTTTTAATTTAATAGGAAAGTGCTGCGTCGTCAGCGAAACTGCAATTTTGTAGCTGACGGTGCAGCCTAGATTACTGTAAGGGTTATTACACACTGTTGTATTAAAATGTTTACAAATTATTGTTCTATATATAACACGCGTGTCTCAAATCACCTCATCCGATTTCCCTTCCGAGTGGCATCATGTTCCTGGTTCTATTAACCCTAGCGATTGCGCTTCCCGAGGTCTTAGCGCATCGTCTCTTCTTAACCATGAACTATGGTGGTCTCCTTCCTGGTTGACAGAATCCCCTAATCATTGGCCTATTGGTGCAGACTTAACAAACAATCCTATTGATTCTTTACCTGGCCTTCGCTGTTTGTTATTTGAAATACCTACGCTAGCTATGGATCTCTCGTTTCTCCTCGACCGGTATAGTTCCTTAAATAAACTAGTCGGAGTGTTAGGCTTTATTCTGAGTTTTATTTATAATGTTAAAAATGTTAATTTATGTGTTATTAATCCTTACCTTTCTGTTGACGAACGACGTAATTCTTTGTTGATGCTTATTAAAGCAACCCAGTTACATGCGTTTTCTAACGAGATAGAATCCTTAAAATGCGGTAATGTTATTAAATCCCCTTTAAAACGGCTGTCATGTTTCCTAGATGAAAACGGTTTAGTCAGAGTTGGCGGACGTATACGTAATTCTGAACTCCCATACGATGCTCGTCACCCCTTACTTTTACCTAAGTCTGGCCCCCTTGTTAAATTAATAATTTCCCATTATCATATCGAAAATTCTCATGCTGGTCCTAATGCCTTACATGCTATCCTTTCCCGTGAATACTGGATATTATCGGCCCGACGTGCTATTCAAAACATAATATTTCATTGTCTCTCTTGTTACCGCCTTAAAGCATCCGTATCTCAACCCCCTATGGGTGATCTACCCACGGACCAGGTTACTTCGGCTAGACCATTTTCTCGTGTTGGCACTGACTTTGCGGGCCCTTTCTATACTGAAGTACAATCCTATAGAAATAAGAAAATAGTAAAGAGTTATCTGTGTGTATTTGTTTGCCTGTCAACTAAAGCGGTACATTTAGAAGTAGTATCCGACCTTACGACTGAATCTTTGCTATCTACCTTTACCCGATTTGTTGCGCGTCGCGGATTACCTACCCTTATACATTCGAATTGTGGACGAAATTATTTAGGAGCGAGTAATTATATAAGAGAGCTTGATTCATTCCTGTCCCAAAAGCATGATGATCTTGCTTCACAACTAGCCCGCAAGAATATAAATTGGGTATTTGACCCACCGGCCTGTCCTTACTGGGAAGGATTGTTTGAAGCAGCCGTTAAGTCTGCCAAGACGCACCTTAAACGAGTAATCGGTGAAAATCCCCTTACCTTTGAGGAATTGACCACTGTATTTGCAAAAATTGAGTCTGTACTTAACTCTCGGTGTGTTCCTTATCTCAAGATCCCAATGATCTTGAAGTGTTAACCCCTGGTCACTTTCTCATTGGTCAACCCCTTACTGCGTTACTCGAGTACCCATTGAGAGACGAGAAGCAGCATCGCATTTCACGCTTTCACTTATTGCAACAAAGTACTCAACATTTTTGGTCGCGGTGGCATTCAGAGTACCTATCAACCCTTCAAACTCGTAATAAGTGGACTTCTCCTATGAATCCTCCTAATGTTGATGAATTGGTTTTGATAAAGAATGACAACCTCCCTCCTTTGGAGTGGCGCCGCGGACGTATAGTACATTTCCTGGTCAAGACGGTGTAATTCGAGTGGTCGAGGTCAAAACCTCTACTGGTTTTTTAAAACGTTCTCTTACAAAACTGATACGCCTCCCTATTGAGTAATGTATTGTATAGCTCCATTACCTTGTAATTTTTCCCTTAATTTTGATAATTTGTTCCGTAAACATCACAGCTGTTTAGAGCGAGGGCTATGTTCAAAATAATCTGTGCTTACGATGATACAGGGTAGATTTTGAACACCCTGTATCATCGTAAGCACAGATTATTATATTACAGTCCGTTAGTATTCTGTTACCGCGTCTTTCCTTCCCCTCCCTTACCTAGTAACAAACGGACCGTACAGCGGCCTTGACGCGCGCGCGCATTTGTTGTGAATTAAAATAAATTAGAACTGTGAAACCTACTGTGAAACCGCCAGTGAAAGTGTGAAACTGGAAAGCTAGCGAGGATACCTTCGAGACCCTGAATCCCAAGAAATCCGCAGAACCATAAAGGTACGTGACAGACATAGTAAATTCCCTAACATTTGGTAGCAGAGAGTAGTTTCCCATCAACCCCAATCCCCTTCCTACCTGATCCCACCCCAATATTTGCGTACAACGCACCCCCCACCCATCCCATGCATGCCGTCCCAAATCAGGGCCCGCGTGCAGCGCCACGTCGCCGCCAGGCGGCGCCACCGGCACACAATGTGCCGAGAGTGGCTTTCAAGCCGCTTTTGGCGGACGTAAGACCCCGCGCCTCCCACATACACCGCATACCCCGCGCCGCGTTCGGCACACGCCGCGCCCGCGCCCTTCACACAAGCGCCCGTCGACAGAGCACTGAACATGCTTATTAGCCTGTTGACGGAGCTGCTATTATTCTCTAAACGAATACTTGAATGACGAGTGTGCATGGCAATAGTTGTTCATGCACTGAATTTTCATTTAATGTTAGACATAGACATCTATATAAATATACATTGTAAATAAACTGGCTTTAAAAAAAAGTAATTCAATTGAGTTTCTTGCCAGTTATTCTCAATTGGATCTACATACCGAACTGGACGGCAGGGAAAAAACTAAAATTAGAATGTAAAAATTTGTCGTTCATACGCGGCTAAAATGTCCTACAGGAATAAACGATTTTTGAATTTGAATTTGAATTTGCTAACAACGCTAGTCGGCGGCATTAAATGGATTGGCCAAAATCCAACAGTACACAAATGGCGGGTACTAGCCTGCGCATTGTGTACTGGAACCCCGGGGGAATAAAGGATAAAGTCCAGGACCTCCGTCTCCTAGCTCGCACCCAGGATGTGCACATCATACTCCTGGGTGAAACGAAGCTCACAGAAAAGGAGACATTGAGGGTGCCTAATTACCACGTGTATAGACGCGACGAAACGTCATCGGCGGGCATTGCGTACCGCGGTACGGCGGTACTAGTCCGTCGAGACGTGGTCCACGTGGAGTTAGAGCGCCCCGAGTTCCGCGTCATGCGCTCCATAGGAGTCCGCATCAACGTCGACGGCGCGGAATTGAAGGTCCTGGCAGGTTACCGTCCCCCGGGACCGGAATTCAGCCCCTCCGATGTCCGGAACGTTCTGGATGGGAGGAGTCCCACCCTGCTTATGGGCGACCTAAACGCGAAGCACACTGCTTGGGGTTCCCGTTTGTGCTCGCCGATAGGTCGAAGACTCCTCCAGGATTCGCAGATCCACGGGTACGAGGTGTTGGGCCCACCGCACCCAACCCACGTACCCTCAAATCCCACACATAGCCCAGACGTTCTGGACATTGCCCTAGTGCAGGCTGTGCCTTGCCCGGTCGTACTGGAGGTGCTGTACGACCTTGACACGCAGCACCTCCCAGTTCTAGCCACGCTTGACCTCTCCACCACCACCACACCGACGAGACCGTCGAGGAGGAGGATGGATTGGCATGTTTTTCGCGCAGAATTGGAGCATCTACACCTCGACGGCGAACTATCATCGCCAGAAATAGAAATAGAAATAGAAATAGAAATAATCTTTATTCAAATAAACTCATTACAAGCACTTTTGAATAGTCATATTTTGATTCTACCACTCATTCGGAATGCAGATTCATCACAAGAAGAATGAGCAAGAAACTTGTGTGTTGCTCTTTTTAATAGATGTTTTTTTTTTTATATAAATAATTACAGTGTAACAAGTAAGAGGCATGCGACAATCAACATAGAAATCGCTACGCACTCATTATTAGTGTAATCAGATAATATTGTCAGTGCTATGTATTTAAAAAATTTTCTACAAAAACATTATTATCGTTAACGAATTCTTCAATTTTATAGTAAGCTTTTTTGCAAAGGAAGTGTTTTATTTGACATTTAAATCTTTTTTCTGGCAGATTTATAACAGACTCTGGTATTTTATTGTAAAACCTTACGCAATTGCCATAAAACGAATTACTAACTTTAGCCAAACGACATTTAGGTAAAATCAGTTTGTTATTATTACATAAGCTTTTATTAGTGCAATCACTAACTCTTTTGAAACTGTCTGTATTCTTCCTGGCATACATGATATTTTCATAAATATATTGAGAAGCAACAGTGAGGATATTTGATTCCTTAAAGCACTCTCGCAAAGACTCCCTGGAACCCATGCTATAAATGGAGCGAATGGCCCTCTTTTGTAAAATAAATATTGTATTTATATCAGCTGCTTTGCCCCATAACAAAATACCATACGACATAATGCTATGGAAATAGCTAAAGTACACAAGTTTAGCCGTTGCCACGTCTGTTAATTGTCTAATTCTTCTTACCGCATAAGCGGCAGAACTAAGTCGACTTGCTAATTTAGTAATATGAGCACCCCATTGCAACTTGGAATCTAATGTGATACCTAGAAATACAGTATCATCCACAAAATTAATAGGTTTATTGTCCAACGTGATTTTTGAATCTACCGGCCTTACATTGGGGAGAGTAAATTTGATACATTTAGTTTTATTTGCATTTAGTAACATATTATTAGCCGTAAACCATTTTAAAACATAAGAAAGAGCACCGTTTACTTCGTCCAAATCATCAATATGTCGATTGACTTTGAATACTAATGAAGTATCATCAGCAAACAGAACTATGTCAGCTATCTTTTCTACCATATAAGGAAGATCATTTATGTAAACTAAAAATAAGAAAGGACCTAAAATAGAGCCCTTAGGAACACCCATTTTAATACTAGTTCCCTCAGACTTTACACCATTTATTTCGACAACTTGCATTCTATTATTTAGATAGGATTTCATCATGCTTTGTGCTTCATATCTAATACCGTAATGTTCAAGTTTGAGCAAAAGTGTTTCATGTTCAATGACTAATGTGGTTAATTTATCATACCTACCATTAACCACCTTATTTAAAATATTAGGCAATGAAGCACCAGGAAGACAATTATTTATGACATGTTGATATAGACTTTCTGATAATGAACGGCCCAGACCCTTACCATATTCATCTGAATAAATAATTGTCCTTCGTACTGGTGCAACATTACAATTATCAGTTTTTAAAGACAAGTTAGAATTGAGTAAACTAGAACAAGGAGTGATTGGCTCAGTCAAAACCGATGTGATTGACTTATTGTTATTTCCATTAGGGCTATACTGACAAGATTTAGGAGATTCAGGTGTCTCACAACAACATTTCTCTGTCAATGAGGTGAACCGCTCCATGTTGTAATTTCCCAACTCAATTAATTTATCCAGCGATTTACTATAATTATTAATTTCAAGTTGAGCACACTCATATTTTTTTGTTAAATTAGATAATGAAGATTCTAACTCTTGAATTTTACTCTTTAATTTATTTTGTTCTAAATCCTTATCATGTAAATTTGTTTTACAATTTTGAAGTTCTTGTAACAGGTCTAACTTTTGTCTTCTAATATTTATAGATTTTAAACATTTAGTATGAGTTCTCACTAACTTTTCTGACTTTTTAATAAATTTGTTTATTTTTATATATTTTTTTAATTTATTGACACTCTTAAATTGACTAATACAACTGTTTGAGCTGGGTGTATTAGTTAAATCTATGGTCACCAACGGCTGAGTAGACTTTTGATCACAAGTGACATTTAACAATTCTGTATACAGATCTAAGGTGTTATTGTAGCTACTCACCCGTTTGTGTAACAACATAGATTTACTATGTGCTTGTGCTTCCTCAAGGTGTCTCTCGAGGTGAGTGATACGCTGTAAATTTGACTCATATGTGTCCCTGCAGTGATCATATTCATTAACAAGTTCCTGAAGTCTATCCCTGTCAACGCGTAGGTCCTCACAGAACACATTAATGTCTACAAGTTCCCCTTCAGGGCCACATATTTGTCAAATAGAGATTTCATCTCTATTTCACTATCATCCGTTCCTGTAACAACACTTTATTCAAGTCTTGGGTTTTCTTTAATTCAACGAGTGCCACCTTAAGTTTAGCATCAAGATCACAGGCTCTTCGGGACATCATTATTAAATATGCTGAGTAATTAATTTAAATATAAAGGAACTTAATGGAATTTAGAATGTGTGCTATTTCCTTACAATATATTTATTTATAAATATATAATACCTATGTAATATGTAAGTAATTTTAGTAAATTTGTTAATTATAAATAACAATACTAAATATTATTACTTGTAAGAATGGGTTTCTTGGGGTATTACACAAGCTCAAATAATAGAATTAAAAACAACCAATTCTAGAAGATTCAGTATTGTTATTGAAATATATATAAATAACTATTTAAATTAGTGAAAGTTTCACTCTCTTGTTGTGTATTTTAATGTAAGAATTAATTATATTTCAGTTAGTACTTACAATATTTGGTTAGTGGGTAATCATTTTTTTTCCTCGACGCACAACTGTAATTCACTTTTAAAGTTACCACAAAATTGACATGGATTACAAAATAAGTAATAATAAAGGAATGTTATAATAATTTAAATTGAATTACGCGATAACATGTACAAGATTGATGTAAATATAAGTTTATTACGAACTTTGACAGTTGACCGGTAAGAAATATTTATGTGTCGATTTTTGTACACAAATACTATATAAAAATGAACACAAACAACAATCGATACTTTTTATAGCTTAAACTCACTAATTATATCAATTACACTAAAAAAATTGAATAATAAATTAGATAAAAGTATTTAATTATTAGGGCCAGCTGACAAAGACAGTTATCGGTAATGTTGCCAGTCGAGGAAAAAAGAGGGTGTCGAAGCCGCCTCTACACTCTTAACTCGCTCTGTTAAGAGTGTAGAGGCGGCTCTGAACTGCCACACCATCTGCGCGAAAAACTCGCCCGTAAAAAGAACCAAAGTGAGTTTGTAAGTGGTAGAGCAAGCTGTACGACCACACGTAGTTGTTCAGCTCGATTGGGCCGCTCGAACCGGGAGATACAACACCTCGGCAGAAAACCGCTGTTAAGCGATATAGCGTGTCGCATGGTGAGCTGTAGGTTCCGGACGCCCCTCCCCCTCCCCCTATCCCTTTCCTACTTCCTTCCCCTACCCACCCCTTCCTTACATACAATGGCAGCGGATTATAAGAGATTTTTACCCCAGGGTGGTACCAGTAACCGTGTTACTGGAGAATCCACCCCTGAGATATCACACTCAGGCTGCCCTGCGTATTCTGGGGTGGGCAATACTCCGCTCAATTTGGCCAACAGGAAACCGAGCAAATCTCCATCGGCGTTTCCCTTGCTCATAGTCAGTTTTTGCAACATCAGGGGAATTCATTCCAATCTCAACGCCGTCCACCACCACCTAGAGATGGCAAGGCCGGCTTTGCTCTTCCTTACGGAGACACTAATATTATGTCCCGACGAAATTTCGTACCTGATATAAATTGGAACACCATTTTATTATGTGTGTGCGCTTATGTCAGAGAGGATATTTGTTGTCGCCATATTGGTACACTTGAAGGTACTGACCTGTCCATTTTATGGTTGCGTGTAGATTGCGATGACCACCCCCGCATCTATGCATGCTTATACAGGTCCCATAGCGGTAACACCGAAACTGACCGACTCATTGAACACGTCCAAATGGCTACAGATTTTTGCTCCAACAGATTCCCTCCGCTGAGGTCGTGATTCTAGGTGACTTCAACGCCCATCACGCTGAATGGCTCGGTTCACGTACCACCGACTATGCGGGGAGATCTGTTTATGGCTTTGCTTTGGCGTATGGTTTGACGCAACTGGTATCCTCGCCTACGCGAATTCCTGATGTTGTTGACCATATACCTTCACTGTTGGACCTTCTGCTGACTTCTCATCCGGACGGATATCAGATCTCTGTGGAAGCCCCACTAGGATCCTCTGATCATTGTCTGATACGGAGCGAAGTGCCTCTCACGCGTCCTTCTTTGCCGCGATCTATTGGTCGACGTCGTGTTTGGCATTTTAAGTCGGCAGATTGGGATGAGATGCGAAGTTTTTTGCATCTTACCCATGGGGGCGAGTTTGCTTCGCACTGGACGATCCTGATGCAATAGCTGAATCTGTCACCGATGTAGTACTTCAGGGATAGGAGATGTTTATTCCAAATTCCCTGATACCTGTCGGTGGTAGATCTTAGTCCTGGTATGGCGGATCCTGTAGATCGGCTTCTCGCCATAAGCAGGAATGCTTCCGTGCCTGGATTGCAGCTGTGAAGTCGAGTGATCCAGATACCAGTGCCCATAAAGGGAAGTATAACTCCGCTTCCAGGTCCTTCAAAAGAGTTATAGCCACAGCAAAGTCGGAGCACATCAGCAGAATTGGTAAGAGACTAAACAGTCTTCCATCTGGATCCCGGACTTTTTGGTTTCTTGCCAAAGCTGCTCATGAAATTTCTGTCAGCCATCTTTTCCACCACTGCGCAGAGAGGATAACTCGTGGCAGTCTAGCTAACTGTAGGCCCATAGCCATCACCTCCTTATTCTCAAGGACCATGGAGTCGATTGTCAACCGTCAACTCCTACGATACATAGAAGTGAACCAGTTGACTTCTGATCGTCAGTATGGCTTTCGCCAGGGTCGGTCGGCTGGTGATCTTCTAGCGTATTTGACACATCGATGGGCTGAGGCTATTGAGGAGGCCCTAGCTGTTAGTCTGGATATTTCGAAGGCCTTTGATCGGGTTTGGCACAAAGCTCTTTTTTCAAAGCTACCATCCTTTGGGTTGCCTGCGAAGTTATGCAAATGGGTCGTCAGCTTTCTCGCTGATCAAGATCAAGATCGTTGTCGATGGTGCTTGCTCCGACCCACACTCTGTGAATGCTGGTGTTCCACAAGGCTGTGTGCTATCTCCGACTCTGTTCCTTCTGCATATCAATGACATGTTACAAGTCAACAACATTCATTGCTATGCGGATGACAGTACCGGAGATGCCTTGTACAGCGGCCATGCTAATATGTCGCAGGCAAAAGTTATAGAGTACCGGAACAAACTTGTGTCTGAAATCGAAACTTCACTCCATCAAGTTTCGGTTTGGGGTCTGAAAAATTGTGTTCAATTCAACCCCAAGAAGGCAGAAGTTTGCGCGTTTACCGCTAAAAAGATTCCATTTATCGTATCTCCTCAGTTTCAAGACACTCTCCTTGATGTGAAGCCAAATCTCAAGGTCCTTGGCGTTGATATATCCAGTGACGTTCAGTTTTGCGGTCATTTGAAGGACAAGCTTGAAGATTGGTGTGCTCAGTAGAGTGAGACGGTATTTCACGGCGGCCCATCGCTTTGTAATTTTATAAATTATACAAGGCGCAGATCCGGCCGCATATGGAATACTGTTCTCATCTCTGGGCGGGTGCACCATAGTACCAGCTACTTCCATATGACCGCATTCAGAACCGAGCAGCCAGAATCATTGGTAATCAACGTCTATGTGACAGACTCGACCCATTGGCTTTGCCGCGAGATATTGCATCTCTGTGCATTTTCTACCGCATATATCACGGGGAGTGTTCTGAGGAATTGTTCGGATTAATACCAGCTGCTGAGTTTCACCACCGTACCACCCGCCAAAAACTGAAATACCATCCTGATCATCTGGATGAATGGCGGTCCTCCACAGTGCGGTTTTCTAGAAACTTTTTACCTCGCACAACCACATTGTGGAATCACCTTCCAGCAATGGTATTTCCGAACCGATACGATATTGAAACCTTCAAGAAAAGAGCTTATTAGAAGCTTATTCCTTTTTAAAAGGCCGACAACGTACTTGCAATTCCCCTGGTGTTGCGGGTGCTCATGGGCGGCGGTAATCACTTACCATCAGGTGAGCCGCATGCTCGTTTGTCCCCTGTATTACAAAAAAAAAGAACCTCCGCCGCCTATGGGCCCGTACCCGCTGCCCGCAGGTCAAGCGTGAGGTCAATTGTCTGGCTGCAGAGCTGTCGGAGGGAGTGCGGGATTGGCGTGGAGCCACCTGGGAGGGTGTCATATCCCGGGCCGGCGAACACGATACCGACCTGCACAAACTCAATCGACAGCTCACCAATGCACGACCCCCCGTCTGCCCGTTGCTTGACGAGACGGGCAGACGTCGTTACGCAGCCCAAGACCGGGCAGAAATCCTGGCACAGCACCTGGAGGGGCAATTCACGGTCAATCCAATCGCCGCCGATGCACCCAGCACTGTCGTCGAGCACCACGAGGGAGTCGTACGTCGCGTAAGTGAATTCCGTACCGCCCCGTCGCCGGACGTCAACGAGGTCAGCTTCGTTTCACCCGGCGAGGTAAGGCGGCTCGTCAGCCGCCTGCCGAAGCGCAAAGCGCCCGGAGCGGATGGGATCACCACCGCAGCGCTCGCACAGCTGCCCCGTAGAGCCCTAGTGTGTCTAGTGAAGCTCTACAACGGCATACTCCGGACCGGCCATTTCTCCAACACCTGGAAGTTGGGGCGAGTCATAGTTCTCCCGAAATCCGGCAAGGACAAACGCCTGCCGGCAAGCTACCGGCCAATCACTCTGCTCTCGAACGTAGCAAAGTCGTTTGAGCATGTCCTGCTCCGCCGTCTGAAACCGACTGTGTCGCCACGCGACGAACAGTTCGGTTTTAGAGGCGGCCACTCGACGACTTTGCAGCTGACGCGCGTGCTTCACCACTTGGCCGTCGAACACAATCGTGGCCACTGCACGGTCGGCGTCTTTCTCGACATAGAGAAGGCGTTCGACCGTGTTTGGCACGACGGCCTCGTTTCGAAGCTTCTCGACACCAGCACGCCGCCAGCATACGTGCGAGTGGACTTGTTCCTCTCTGGCCGGAGCTTCTACGTTTCGGTCGAGAACTGTGACTCAACCACACGCCCAATTGCCGCCGGAGTCCCGCAGCGCAGCTGCATTTCGCCAGCGCTCTACGCGACGTACACAGACGACATCACCACCTTGAGGGATGAGCTCCGAAAGGGAGAGAGAGATGTCGTCCTCGCTCTGTTCGCCGACAACAGTGCCTTTTTCATGTCGTCTCGCCGCCCCGACGCAGCCGCTCGTAAAATGCAGCGGCTGTTGGACCTGCTCCCTGAGTGGCTGGATAAGTGGCGCACCACCGTTAATGTGAGTAAAACGGTGGCGCTACTGACCCGCCGCTAGAGGTTATTTCCGCCGCCCCTCAGGCTAAGATGAAATCCCATTAAATGGGAGCGCACAGTGCGTTACCTAGGGGTCGAGATCGACCGGTCGCTGCGTATGACGCCGCAGGTTGACCGTGCCGTCTGGCCAAGGCCGCGCGCGCTATGCTACGACCGGTCCTACAGTCTAAACAGCAGCTGCGGATGAAGGTAGGGATCTACAAGACCTACATTCACGGCTCACATATACCTCCCCCGCAACTGTGCTCGGTCACACAGCGGCGAAGACTGCAGGTCCAACAAAACGTCGCCCTCCGTCTGTGCACAAATGCCAAACAGTACGTCCGCAATGACGTGATCGCCCGCGATCTTAAGTTCCCCACGATGGAGCAATTTGTCGCCCGGTTGACGCGCGCGATGTTCTTGCGCGCGGATAGTGGGCGCGAAGCACACCTTCGCGGACCACCCCAGCAGTATGCCCGGGTAATGAGCATATGCTCGAGGCCCCGTACCCGGCGGCCCAATTGGGCCCGCGGAAGAACCCATCATTGTTTAGGAACACAATGAATATTTGTTGACCTTTTGTGATAAGATAACACCGTTACTATTTTCTAGCCATCGGATTTATGATAACCGTAGGGTTTCTTATTGTAAACATATTCTTATTGTGGACTAACGGACGGAACACGATATTTCATGTCTTTATGAATATTGTCCAATTCATGTTTACAGTGCATTGTAGTTAGGCAAGGAAATTGGTTATTGCACCAATGTTAAATATTCTTGGGTGGAGTTGTAAAATGCTATGCATTCTTTATGAGTAATTGTTAGTTTGTGAGAATAAATAGGTAAGGGAATTTCGGTAATGTTAAAGGATATTAGTTGTATAATGCACAACGCATTGTCTGATAGAAATAAGGTTTGGTTTATTGCCAGTAAGAATTTTGTAAGGACTGTAGTCCTCACTACAGTATATCTCGCCTTATAAATATATATCTATATATATAAGGCGAGATTTTTTTGTATTAAGGCAGTTATAATCGAGGAGTTACTATCGAGAATTGTACTCAGACAGTCATAGTCGGATTGTTATACGCCGACGGCTGTTAAAGTCAAACACAGTACGGACGGCAGTTATAGTCCGTTATTATTGTAAAATCAAGTCACAGTAGTTCCGTATAAACATGATACAGTCCGAGCTACAACAGCTGAAATTAAAATGTAACATCGAATACGGCTATAATTCAATTATGAAACTTCTGTGGAGAGAATAAACAGGCTTCAAGAGACAACCGTTTGTTTCAAACCCCACCATCGATACAGTCTGATAGGTTAAAAAATTTACGTTTAATAAAGATTCATAAAGATAACGCTACAATAAAAGACGTTTGGTGGTAATCTAGAGGCAATCTTGTTTACCTGAATCTAGAATTTCAGAAACTGCGATTTCGACAAAAGTTTTATGTATTTAAAGAAGAAAAAGTGCAGTTCCCATGGTATGTATGTAAATGTAAATTGGATTCCAATGGTCTCTGCAATTAGCCTCTCATTTGGGCCTTTGTGCGTGTAGAGACTATTAGACAGTTAGTAGAGCCAGACTACTAAAGTAGCCAGCCAAGCTCCTCCCAAAAGCGCAGAAGTCTCCTGGTGTCTTCACAGGCTTCACGGAGCGACCTCACCGTTCCGAGGATTTGTTTTCGTTGTGTGGCCACTGCTACGCACTCCAGGATTACGTGAGCAATCGTTTCTTCGGCTTCAAATCAGCCCCGACAGTTTGTTTACGGGACAGTGATGGCCCGTTATTGTCCCTATCATTATTTTAAGGTTATACCTATCTAGATTCAGAAGGCGTTTTGTTAGTCGATGGTTTGTTTTTGAAATTGCCACTTTTGATTGTTTGCAATCAGTGGTTTGAATCCATCTTTGGTTTTGTATCTCGGTGGATCTCTGGCGAATCCAGGTGCGAAATTGTGAGAAGGGCATTGGTAAAAGCGGGAGGAGGCCTGTAACCACCATCCCAGATCCTTTTCTCGCCAGTTCATCCACGGCGTCATTGCCATATGATCCACTGTGCCCCTTTATCCTCTGGATAATTACACCATTGTGCGTTGCAATTTTTTCCATGGCGTTGTGGCACTCCGTTATTAATTTGTTGTTGGATTTCCTGTTCTGTAGTGCTTTCAGCACGGCTGCATTGTCCGATATGAATTTAATGTTGAAGTTGTTGACTCCTAACCTGTACACAACTGTTGCTGCCTCGGTCAGGGCAACACATTCGCATTGAAAAATCGAACTGTGTTTACCGAGCGGTATATGTGTGTTCATGTTGAGGTCGAGGGAATGTGCTCCAGCTCCTGTGCTGAACCGTTCTGTGTTTTGGAGCCATCTGTGTACATGCGTAGTTCATTTACATATTGGTATACATTTGCAGATTGGTCCCTTTCCTCCTCTTTTATTTGTATTTGGTATTTTCTGTTGAATGAGTGGTATGCTTGAGTTCTGTCACACGGAGCGGCAATCAAAGGTTCGTATTCGATTGCTTGGTTCAGGATGGTAGTGTGGAAACTGTTATGGTTTTTGCTCCATAGACCAAGATGGTATAATCGTATAGCAACTATAGCTACCTCCTGCTGTATATATTATATAGGTCAAGGGGTGTTATGTTGAGGGCTATTTTTTCCCATGGTATATTAGGAGAAAAAATAACAGTACATTTGGCGGACTTAACACCATGCGGTATTTTCTACCAGTCAACCATAGGCAGTACAGAGAAAAATTGTTGGCGGTGCAAAAATAATCATAACAAAAAAAAAATCAAGGCATAAAAAATGATATAATAATATTTATACTATTACATTTACAATAATACATAAATATAAAAATATATAAACAAAGAAGGAATATATAGTATGATATACAAATACATACTCATACACAATACATACACAACTATATGAATACATACCAAACAATCTGTGTGTGTGTATTCAAACAACAAGTGTAGGCTGTGAATGATGCTTTATTTGTCTTAAACTTTTGGAATTAATATTTTGTTACCTTTCCAAATTAAACCACAATTCATAGATAGTTCTTCCTTAAAATTCCAATATGGCTTAACTGCATCAGCTACTTCACTTTTGTTACTTGGCCACCCATTCGCAATATATTCTTGTAACTGTATTAGTTCATTATCAGTTTCTGTGATTTTTCGCAACTGTAAAAATTGTGCATCTGTATATTTCGACGTGATAGACCTTATTTCGCCCACGACACACATTTCATCTCGGTCTGTATGACTAATATAGTCTTTAGAAACCTGCTCCTATTCGCGACATAGGGTGTCCGCTATGTACAAATGTATGCCAGGTTTATATACTAAATTAAATGTGTATCGTTGTAATCTAAGCAACATTCTTTGCAAACGGAGTGGTGCGTCTACTGTGGGTTTTTTTATTACGCTAATGAGCGGTTTATGATCTGTTTCTATCGTCACGTCGGAACGTCCATAAATGTATACATTAAATCGTTCACAAGCAAATAAACATGCATACAGTTCTTTTTCAATTTGTGCATATCTCTACTCTGTTTCTGTCAATGATTTTGAAGCATAACACACTGGCAAGTTATCTTGCATAAGACATGCACCTAAACCACTCTTACTAGCATCTACAGATATAACTATGTGTTTATTCATACTGTAATATTGTAATACAGGACGTTTCAACAAACATGTTTTTAAATAATTAAAACATTCTTCATGTCTCTCATTCCAGTGCCACGATATGTCTTTCTTTAACAGTTCTCTAAGTGGTAATGTTCTGTCAGAGAGATTGGGAATAAATGTACTGACATAGGTTATCATGCCTAAAGAGGTTTTTAGGCATGATAACCTATGTCACATCCTTTTTGTTTTTTGGGATAGGCATATTATCTGAGGGAAACTATCACCGCTCGACATATATCCATAGCTTTATTTAGCGTTAAATCATCTTCTCGTAATAACCGCTCTCTAATAGTAGAATTATGTAATCCACACACTAATCTGTCTTTTATTAAATCTTCATTCAAAATTCCAAATTCACATGTTTGTGCTAGTTTCTTTAAATACAAAACATATTGCTCAATAGATTCATTTTCTTTTTGCGATCTTGTAAAAAACTTATGACGTTCCACCGTAACGTTCTTTTTAATTTTGAAATGATCGTCCATTTTTTTAAAAACACCGTCTAAGTTATTTATACGTTCCGTTGACTGATCAATAATTTCACGACATTGTTCTCCAATAACATGCAATAATATGTTCATTTGAATACTTGCAGATTTCTTTTCCAACTCACACGCACAAAAATATATCTTGAAACCTTTTTTCCATTTCTCCCAATTGTCACACAATCTTCCCGAAGAATCCAGCATACCCTCCTCAAATGTGAAAAGACAAAATGGTCTCCATAATTATTATTTCAATTTATTTTATAATGTTCTGTATTAATTTTACACTATATATATATTTATTATTTATATTTAATGCCGATTATATTTGCGTATACTCATATATTTACTTAATTATTGTTAACTATACCGACTGCGCCATGTTACGTTATTCAAACAACAAGTGTAGGCTGTGAATGATACTTTATTCTTTTGTACAATAGGTGACACATTAGAGTATTTATTATTTATCTACCTACATATTAGTTCATAATATCTGACAACAGTTACACCACAGAGAATAAAAAGAAAAATATAAGTTAAAGAGAAACGAGAGAAAAATAAAATAAATAAAAAAAAACAAATTTACGAATTTAGATAGTAGTCCCACAGTTTACGTTTAAAAGAAAATCTACTCGTGGCGGTCTTGATATTAAGGGGTAAGTCATTCCAAAGTTTAATAGCCTGAACGGCGAAGGAATAGTGGACGAAACCAGATAGATGAGCTGGGATATGAAGTAAGAATTTTCGAGTTGAGCGAATATTGGTGTTGTCCCCATGGAAATGAAATTTATTGTTAATATAATCAGGAGAATTTGGATCGTATAGAACAGAATAGAGAGTACATAACATACGTACATTTCTACGGTAACGGATAGGTAGCCATTTAAGCTGTGAACGAAAAGAAGAAATATGATCAAACTTGCGGAGATTAAAAATGAAGCGGATAGAGTTATTGAGAAGACGATCCAATTTGTTTAAAAGGTCAACATTCATGTCAGAACAGCACACATCAGCATAATCAATAGTGGGAAGGACTAAGGATTGGACAAGGAGAATTTTTGTGCCAATCGGCAGGAAGTTTTTAAACCTATATAAGTTACGCAGCGTCAGCGCAACTTTACGACTAATCTCACTAACACAGTCGTTCCAGCCGAGAGAACTGTCCATCAGCAAACCAAGATTTTTTACCGATGAACTGTAAGGAATAGGTTGGTTGTTGAAGAGAACTGGAGGTAAAGTGCCATAATGAATTTTGCCAAGTTGTTGTTGTCCAAAGATTATCGCCTGGCACTTGGTAGGATTAACCGATACTCCAAACTTGTTGGACCATTTGAGTATATGATCGAGATCACTGTTCAGTTGGTCGATGGCCTCATAAAGCTCAGAAGCCAAAGCTTGACAGTAAACCTAAAGATCGTCTGCATACAAATGATAAGAGCATTTAAGACTAGTAGTGATAAAATCAATAAAGATGGAGAAAAGTAAGGGAGACAAAATACCGCCTTGAGGGACGCCAGCGACAAGCTCGCACCAATCCGACAAAGACTGATTGACACAAACTGCCTGCTGACGGCCGCGAAGATAAGATGTAAACCATCCAATAACTGAAGACGAAATCCCAAGATGTAAAAGGATGGCGACTAAGATATCGTGATTTATGGTGTTGAATGCGTTGGAAAAATCAACTAAAACGAGTACCGTTAGTTTGGATTTTTCCATTCCTCCCTCACATCCTCAGTGATTTTAAGCAGGGCAGTAGTAGTGCTGTGTCCAGGGCGAAAACCAGATTGAAAAGAGCTTAACAGTTTGTTTTTATAAACGAACTCAGATAACTGTCTGTGGACTACAGCTTCTAGTATTTTAGATAGGAAGGGTAGGATAGAAATGGGTCTAAAGTCCTTGGGAAGTTCTGGGGATGATACTTTAGGAAGAGGAAGTACAAATGCATTTAACCATAATTCGGGAATCTCAGAGGAAAACATGGAAAAGTTGATGATGTGAGTAATGATAGGTAGTAGATGTTCGAGTAAGAGAATAACCATAATCCTACTCACATCATCAATACCGATACAGTTGGATTTAATAGAGGAAATTATCTTGTAGACTTCATCATCAGTTACCGGAGAAAATATAAATTTATCAAGAGTTCGTTTAGGCCATGAAGTTATCTCGGATAAGGTGATTGATTTCTGAAAATCACTGATCGTAGAAACTGTGGAAAAATGCCTGTTCAAATCATTTAGTGAAAGAGATGAAGTAAAACCATTAGACTGTTTGCACAGCCCACGTGATTTGAGAAACTTCCAGGTATTGGCCGAAGAAGAATTTTGTATATTCGAGTGGATGTAACGGCGTTTGGCAGCTCTTACCATATAGTTGCAGCGATTGCGCGCAATTTTGAAAGCACCCCAGTTCTCTTCACAACGGTCCCTTCTGTATCTTCCGAATGGGAACTCGGCGGCACTGATGAAGGCGGAGGCAAAGGAGATGTCAAATAAAGCTGCATCCGAAAACGAATCAGACAACCCGGCATTGGATCTGTCGTCATTAAAAGACGCGATCCAATCACCCACGAAACCGGGACAATGGAAGACCGTCACCAAACCCAAGTCGGCCTCAAAAAAGCGGCGCATGAAGGCCAGAGCCAAAGCAGCAGCACAATGCGCAGAAGCAGTGGATGCCGTAAGGCATCAGCTCGGTACTTACACAAAGGCGACCAAACCGAAAGGGGAGGCGTCAACAAGTGGGACCAGAGCACCTGCAACTGCCTCGACAAGTGCTGCACTGACGGTTGGCCTTTATAAACGCAGCATGAAGCCCAGAGGCCGAAAGAAGACCAAAACATACGATGACAAGACCGCACCAAAACCGAAGAAACGCACTCGTCCGGAGGACACGGTCACACCTACAGGGGAGGGCAAAAAACCCCGAACCGCAAGAGTGACGGGTAGGGGATCGACGTCATACGCCGAAGCAGCTGCCAGCTTCTTGGCGAATGAACTGTGCGTTGCAGTTATGGTAGAACCATTTACCGACCTCACACAAGACCAAGAGGAGGATCTCAGAGGGCAAATCGAAGGGAAGCTTAGACTCCAAGTCAAAGCCGACCTCAAGATCCCTGCAGCAACGAGAAAAGACCTCAAATTTCGTGGCAAGGCTCACTTCGCAGATGGTGTCCTCAAAACCTGGTGTGAGGATGCCTACACCCTAGCCTGGCTTGAGAAAAACATCAAAGACATGGTCTCACCGGTAGAAGGTTCGAGGCTAGTCGTCAGACCACAGTTGGCCATACCGAAGAAGGTGCCGTGCCTGCTCTTTGTACTTGGAGAAATCGAGGACTTGGCAGACCTACGTGAACTTCTCTCGGGGCAAATCAGCAACATGAACATCAACTCCTGGACCCTGACACACGAAAGAAGCAGAGCAGACCCACCGCGTCGGCGAGCAGGAGGCGGAACCCAAGCCGACAACGTAGGCAATGGATCTCGCGACTGCGGAGGAGGACGTAGAGCCTCCGATGGCAATGGAGGTGCAGGAACCATCTTCACCGGGAATTATCTCGGATGAAGAGTGCTTTCCGGCGGGGAGAGGAGAGAGCGAGGCCAGTGACAGCGTCCTCTACTCCTCCCCCTACGGGAAGACTAAACTCCTGCAGGGAAACCTCCAGCACAGCCAAACTGCGACGGCCTCACTACGCAGAGTGCTGGAAAATAACACCCAGACCATAGCCCTGATCCAAGAGCCGTGGATCAGGAATAACAAAATCTGTGGTCTCGGCAACATCGGAGGAAAACTACTACTGGATGCCTCCGTAAGTAAACCTAGGACCTGTATCTTCCTACCAAAACATGTTCCAACATTACTAATAAACGAATTCTGTTCAAGGCATTTAACAACAGTCAGAATAACCAGTGAAGTACAGAATCTCCCGGACGTCGTCCTCGCCTCAGCGTACCTGCCGAGCGACGGGGAGGTGCCACCTCCAGAACTCAGCCAGCTGGTCGAGTACTGCGAGAGGGAGAAGCTGGAACTGGTCGTCGCCGCTGACTCCAACGCGCACCACACGCTATGGGGAAACAGTAAGACCAACAACAGAGGTGAGGAATTAGCTCTTTTTATCTTTAGCAGCAACCTCACACTGCTCAATAGAGGTTCCGAACCTACATTCATAAACGCTCGTTCACAAACCATCATAGACATAACACTGACATCGACAGGCATCTCGGAGCATGTTCGTGACTGGCACGTGTCCAACGAACTATCATGCTCTGATCATAGATGGATCCGCTTTACAATCGACATGCAGTTACCAAAACCACAGCCGAGACGGATTCCTCGCAACACTGACAAATTCAAATTCCTTGAATTGGTCAAAACGCACGTAGCCTAAACAATCCGGACTCTCAATAAAACTAGACAAAACGGAAATAGACAACTACGCAAACAACATTACGTCCATATTAACCACGTGCTACGAACAGTCTTGCCCTCTCACCGTACCCAAAATCAGAGGTAGGCAACACTGGTGGTGTCTCGAACTAGAGAAACACCGCCGAAAGTTGAGGAAAACTTTCAACGTAGCTATGAATAGTAGATCACAAAGTGACTGGGACAAATACACTACTTCGAGAAAAAAATATAAAAAACTAATTCGCCAACGACGACAGGAATGTTGGAGGCGATTCTGCACAAATATAGAAAACAACAACCAACCTTGTGGACAATAACCACACATGGAATTCACAGGAAGACAGGACAACCAGTAGCTCGGACTGGGAGGTAGCTAGCAAAATAATAGACAGAGAAAAACTAATATGGGCAATCAACACATTCCTGCCTTTCAAATCAGCGGGACTAGATGGTGTCTTTCCGGCCCTCCTAAGATGGAGCGGAGACATAATAGCTGAACAACTCGTTCAGCTATTTCGAGCATGTCTAGCACACCGATACATACCTTTGAAATGGCGTGAAGTGAAAATAGAGGGTAAAAGAAAATAGGGATATCATTCGGGCAACACCACGGCCGGCTGTCAAAACAAACAGCTGATACATTATTTATATTTTAATTTAATTTTACTAATAAATAATCGTGTATTTTAATAAAATTTAATATAATTAGTGATAATTAATAAGTACCAGTGTTTGTTAAAGACTTCATCAAGATTTAATTTGTGAAATTCTTGCCCGTTTGTCATCTTGTCAAACGGGGTCAACGGCAGCAAAATTCGAAAAACTTTGGATAAACCGGGGAAGTATTGTTTTTATTTATATGTTTACTTTTGATTGAGTAATCTATTTAATCAATAAATTACCTCTTAATATAAGTACTTTCTTGCTAATCTAAATAATTAGATTGTCATCAATTCATCACATGCTATAGATCGTTTGTTATATACAAATTCCTTGAATTTTGTTTTATTTATAGGAAAATAAGTATCTAGATTTACCTATTTTTTTTTTACTCCTTTTATTCCTAAAGTAATGTTAGAAGTAAATATTGGAAATATTTAACAATAATTGCGACATACAAAATACACTCCGAACTACCTACATAATAGTACTAACGATTCGTTTATTTTGTCTTTACTGTAGTCCCTGACAATTTCTAGTATATTTTCTTAATTAATAATTAATACATAAAAATAAAATAGTACACAACTACAAAATTGCTTTATAAATTATTAAATTGTCAGGTAATCTTTATATTTTAACTCCCTAATCAGCCTTACTAAATTGTATATTTTCAATACTCATCTGTTTTATCCTTACTATGTTTCCAGTAAAAATGGTCACTCGCAGTAAGGACTTGGATGTGAAATTGAAGAAGGCTTTACAGGAGTTAAAAGACAAGAAGGAACTATGTGACAAATTAATTCAGGAACGGGATGAGGGAGAGGTAGAAATATCAAATATAGTACATAAAAATACTATATTGAAGAAAAACTTGGCTGAATTAGACTGTAAATTTCAAAATATACAAAAAGAACGGGATCAACTGCAGTTTCTTGTCGACTCCTTTGACCAGTGCCGGAATGCTCATGACTGTGCACTCAACCGCATCCATGAATTAGAATATGAATTGTCCGAAGCATATAATAAAATTAAGACATTGACCACAAAAATGGGAGACCAAGAAGCAGAAAAGACTATGACATTATATGCCGAGTTGATCGAACAAAGTGTATGTGATGAGCCTGACCCTGTCCACTCTATCTCCGACACACAGAAGCCTTTTGTACAACAGAAGCGAGTAAAGCACCCTCTAACTAATTACAATAGTAAGAACTATAGAAAAATAAGCAGACAAATTAAAAGATTAAGAAAATCTTTCAAAATTAATCAAATTGCCTTATCAAAATTAGTAAAAAGAAAAAGAATTTAATTTTTGAAAAACAATTAGAATATTATGAAAATCAGTTCTGGACCCATAAATTACAGTTTGATACAAATACTACAAGGTTATTATTGCATATAAAAGAACTGGAAACATCATTGGATGCTATTACTGACAAGTACTCACATGCTCAGTTTCAAATGTTGTGATGAAGGAATTGCTTGAATTTAACTCAAAAAGTGAATGTGGAACATCAGAACAACTGTCACAGCAACATGCAGACTGCAACACTATGTCGGGCAATTACACATCACGTACATCAACATCCATTGTCACTCCGGAACAAACAAATATACTACCCAATGTTGTTAGTAGTCACCACACATGTAAGAATAACACTGTAATATATTCAGATAGTATAGGAATAAATCTAGGATCACTCATGAATAACTGTTTGAGCGAACATATCCAAAACAATTGTATGCCGAATGCCCCATTTAGTTATATAGTTGATAAAATGTTAAAAAATCAAAATAGTTATACTGAATACACAACTATTGTGTTATTCATTGGAAATAGTTTAGGTATCACTCAAAATGAGTTGATGAACTTATTTGAATCTGTCTTAAAAATGAAAATTAAAAAATTTGTAATATGTACATTTCCATACTCAAAATCATTATCAAAGAATAGAAATAATTATATCTTTATACTTAACACTCATATATATAACATGAGCTGTTATAATGACAACATTCATTGTTTTGATACAAATAAATTTGTAAAAAAATTTACATTGACTAAAAATACTTTGTATTTGTCATATTTTGATAAAAGACATATAGCTACTTTGTTAGCTTATAATATACATAATCCTGTTATAAGTAGTATAACGGGTACTT